>NC_047103.1:105142589-105318485 GCF_902500255.1 Thalassophryne amazonica
TTTGTCTTTTGCATTTTGGTGCTTTAAATTCAGTTTCAAAAGGTACAAGAGGGATTAAAAGGACAGAAGAAACAAAAGCAGATTACCACTTGAATAGTGTTTTAACAATGTAGCAGTTAAAGGTCCAAACAGTAGGCCTATACAAACAAATGTCAAATAAATTCTGATATTGAACACAACTAAGATTTGATTGAATGCAAAGAAAACTTATTTATGCTAGCTTTCATAAAGGCATTGTTAATGAAGCGCTCACTCAGGGTACTGCACATTTCGCACCAAGTCCTCACACTTCAGGGGTCTTTGCCCAGGCCTTTACCAGAGGCCCATTTTCATAGTTTGTAAGGAGACAAGCCACAGTGTACAATTGATTTATGTTTCCAAAAGCCCGTAGAGGGATGACAGAATCAAAAATCTTGTGCTCCTTGAGCCGGTGAATGGCGCGCTCTACATGCACCCTCAGGCGTGCTATGGCCTGGGTCTCCCTGACCTCAGGTGCAGACATTTGAGGTCTGCCCTTGCGGTAGGCTGGCCTGTAGATTTTGCATGGTACAATGTCCTCAATGAGGAAACCTCTGTCCACCATGACGGCCATTTCAGGCTTCAGGAGATGGAGGATGCCAGATTCCCGGGTAATCTGCTTGTCGCTGACAGACCCAGCATACAATGCAGAGACAAAGGTCACTGGCCCATGCGGCACAATCCCAATGAGTCCCTTCAGTGTGCAGTGGGACTTGTATGATGAAAACACCTCACTCTGGAGGAGAGGGGAAGATGGGCACTGACACTTCAGCTCAGTGCAGTCAAGGATGACTATGGTGTCAGGTTAGTCCTTGAAGTGTGTTGGCAGATTTCTTCGAATCTCCTCCTCCGGTAACCAGACTGGCATGGAACCAAGCACTGTGAAGAGGAAGTTGCTCCACTTCGTGATGATCCTGCTGACTGTGGACTGATGGATATCATAGCGTTCAGCAAGATCACATTGTTTGGATTCAAGGGCAAGGTAGTTCAAAAATAAAAAAAGCTCGTCAATGAGTTGAAGGGAGTGGGTGGTTGCATTTGACTCTGTGAGAGCTCCTCTCTGGGCTTGGCGGACACTGACAATGAATGGAAGCAAGCTCTAAAAAAACACATCAGTTGATCATACGATGCAAATATAAAGAAATACACATGCAGATCATGCAACAGAATATACACAAACAATTTTAATTCAAAACATCTGCAAAATACATAGGGTACTGTTGAAGAAAAACTTAACTTTTGCCACAAAATAAGTGAACTAGCTACCTAAATGGATGTCAGACTCTTGCCAGAATTTGCACCTGGAATCTCCACCCAAGGGTGGCAGTGTTACTATTACACCACAAGAGTTTTTGTCAGAATAAAACAATCAAATCCCCTCCATAGTGTGCTAGATATAACATAACCCTATTGCACTTTACAAACTCCCCCTTCCCTCAGTCACACACACTCATAAACACACATAAACACACACATAAAGACACACGCACACACACAAACACACACGCACACACACAAACACACACGCACACACACACATAAACACACACACACATAAACGCGCACACACACACACACGCACACATAAACACACACACATACACTCTCTCATCTACACACACACGAACACACTCATCTGCACACACGTTATCCTACCTGTCAAGACTTACATTGTAAAGAACCTGATATGTTTGTCCGAGGCAGCAAAACGGTGGATGCCGAACCGCTGTCTCAGTGTGAGGGCCTCGACTTGCTGGCGTAGCAGGTGATTTTCCTCCTTGAGGGACGCATTTTCCTCCAACACCAATCCACTATTCAACAAATTATTAACCATCTCTATCACATCTTCTAGCAAATTTAAAGAAAGCTGGGAAAAAGATATGGGCATTCAAGTCCCTGTAAATATTTGGGACGACTCCCTTGAAGCCATACATTTTACATCATACAAGATAATTATAGTGGGCGATTTTAACATCCACACAGATGCTGAGAATGACAGCCTCAACACTGCATTTAATCTATTATAGACTCTATCGGCTTTGCTCAAAAAGTAAATGAGTCCACCCACCACTTTAATCATATTTTAGATCTTGTTCTGACTTATGGTATGGAAATAGAAGACTTAACAGTATTCCCTGAAAACTCCCTTTTGTCTGATCATTTTTTAATAACATTTACATTTACCCTGATGGACTACCCTGCAGTGGGGAATAAGTTCATTACACTAGAAGTCTTTCAGAAAGCGCTGTAACTAGGTTTAAGGATATGATTCCTTCTTTATGTTCTCTAATGTCATATACCAACACAGAGCAGAGTAGCTACCTAAACTCTGTAAGGGAGTTAGAGTATCTTGTCAATAGTTTTACATCCTCATTGAAGACAACTTTGGATGCTGTAGCTCCTCTGAAAAGAGAGCTTTAAATCAGAAGTGTCTGACTCCGTGGTATAACTCACAAACTCGTAGCTTAAAGCAGATAACCCGTAAGTTGGAGAGGAAATGGCGTCTCACTAATTTAGAAGATCTTCACATAGCCTGGAAAAAGAGTTTGTTGCTCTATAAGAAAGCCCTTCGTGAAGCTAGGACATCTTTCTACTCATCACTAATTGAAGAAAATAAGAACAACCCCAGGTTTCTTTTCAGCACTGTAGCCAGGCTGACAAAGAGTCAGAGCTCTATTGAGCTGAGTATTCCATTAACTTTAACTAGTAATGACTTCATGACTTTCTTTGCTAACAAAATTTTGACTATTAGAGAAAAAATTACTCATAACCATCCCAAAGATGTATCGTTATCTTTGGCTGCTTTCAGTGATGCCGGTATTTGGTTAGACTCTTTCTCTCCGATTGTTCTGTCTGAGTTATTTTCATTAGTTACTTCATCCAAACCATCAACATGCTTATTAGACCCCATTCCTGCCAGGCTGCTCAAGGAAGTCCTACCATTATTTAATGCTTCAATCTTAAATATGATCAATCTATCTTTGTTAGTTGGTTATGTACCACAGGCCTTTAAGGTGGCAGTAATTAAACCATTACTTAAAAAGCCATCACTTGACCCAGCTATCTTAGCTAATTATAGGCCAATCTCCAACCTTCCTTTTCTCTCAAAGATTCTTGAGAGGGTAGTTGTAAAACAGCTAACTGATCACCTGCAGAGGAATGGTCTATTTGAAGAGTTTCAGTCAGGTTTTAGAATTCATCATAGTACAGAAACAGCATTAGTGAAGGTTACAAATGATCTTCTTATGGCTTCGGACAGTGGACTTATCTCTGTGCTTGTTCTGTTGGACCTCAGTGCTGCTTTTGATACTGTTGACCATAAAATTTTATTACAGAGATTAGAGCATGTCATAGGTATTAAAGGCATTGCGCTGCGGTGGTTTGAATCATATTTGTCTAATAGATTACAGTTTGTTCATGTAAATGGGGAATCTTCTTCACAGACTAAAGTTAATTATGGAGTTCCACAAGGTTCTGTGCTAGGACCAATTTTATTCACTTTATACATGCTTCCCTTGGGCAGTATTATTAGACGGTATTGCTTAAATTTTCATTGTTACGCAGATGATACCCAGCTTTATCTATCCATGAAGCCAGAGGATACGCACCAATTAGCTAAACTGCAGGATTGTCTTACAGACATAAAGACATGGATGACCTCTAATTTCCTGCTTTTAAACTCAGATAAACTGAAGTTATTGTACTTGGCCCCACAAATCTTAGAAGCATGGTGTCTAACCAGATCGTTACTCTGGATGGCATTTCCCTGATCTCTAGTAATACTGTGAGAAATCTTGGAGTTATTTTTGATCAGGATATGTCATTCAAAGCGCATATTAAACAAATATGTAGGACTGCCTTTTTGCATTTACGCAATATCTCTAAAATCAGAAAGGTCTTGTCTCAGAGTGATGCTGAAAAACTAATTCATGCATTTGTTTCCTCTAGGCTGGACTATTGTAATTCATTATTATCAGGTTGTCCTAAAAGTTCCCTAAAAAGCCTTCAGTTGGTTCAGAATGCTGCAGCTAGAGTACTGACGGGGACTAGCAGGAGAGATCATATCTCACCCGTGTTGGCCTCCCTTCATTGGCTTCCTGTTAATGCTAGGATAGAATTTAAAATTCTTCTTCTTACTTATAAGGTTTTGAATAATCAGGTCCCATCTTATCTTAGGGACCTCATAGTACCATATTACCCCATTAGAGCGCTTCGCTCTCAGACTGCGGGCTTACTTGTAGTTCCTAGGGTTTGTAAGAGTAGAATGGGAGGCAGAGCCTTCAGCTTTCAGGCTCCTCTCCTGTGGAACCAGCTCCCAATTCAGATCAGGGAGACAGATACCCTCTCTACTTTTAAGATTAGGCTTAAAACTTTCCTTTTCGCTAAGGCTTATAGTTAGGGCTGGATCGGGTGACCCTGGACCATCCCTTGGTTATGTTGCTTTAGACGTAGACTGTGTTTCATAATTATTGTATGGCCTTGCCTTGCAATATGGAGCGCCTTGGGGCAACTGTTTGTTGTGATTTGGCGCTATACAAGAAAAAAGTTGATTGATTGATTGATTTTTGCTCTAACAATGCAAGACATTGCCTCATTCAATTTAAAATCATACACAGGCTTCACTACTCCAAAGTAAAAATTCATAATATTTTCCCTGATGTTTCATCAGCTTGCGAAAAATGTCAATCCCCAGATGCAACTCTGTTCCATGCATTTGTATCATGTCCGAAGGTGTCAGCCTACTGGTCCGATGTGTTTAACATTATATCACAGATTCTAAGATCTACTCTATTACCAGACCCGTTGTTGATTATTTTTGGGAAATCAGATACATATAATAACTTTCAAATAGGTCAAAAACGGCTAATTGATTATTACCTCATCATCACAAAAAAGCTACTTTTGATGTCATGGAAAGGACCGTCAGTTCCAAATGTTAAAATGTGGCTGAGAGACTTCGTCAGTACATTACATTTAGAGAAGATTTGTTACTTACTGAAAGATAAACTGCAATGTTTTCGTAAAGTGTAGCAATCTCTTATTGAATATCTGCAAAATGTACCTATGTGATATATGTAAGAATGAACCTGCTCCGCAACTGTTTAAATGTTCAATGTTATGTATTTGTGTTTGTAATTTCATTTACCTTCTATGTTAAAATATGAGCATTACTAAAGATATACAATTCAACCTGTGAAATACATTCTGCTCAATAAAAATATTTGACATAAAAAAAACCTGCCAGTACTGCATAAACTACACATCCGCACATCCTCTAAACTGTACATCCTTTAAATACTGTATATAATACATTCTTCAGTCTAATAATGTGTATTTTATAATGTGTTTTCTTTTTTTAAAATCATCTGATGTGAACTTTCTACATGCAAATTTCCTAGGGAGAATGAACAGAGTAAGAATTTCATTGTGTGGTATAACTGCCTGTTTTTACTGCGCACATGACAATAAAAAACTTCTTAAACTCTTAACTCTTATCCTTGCACCAATTACATTCACAATGCCAGTTCCCCCTACCCCCCTCTTCCATATCTCTGGAAGACACACAGATCACTCTGCTTTCACAGCATCCCCTCTCTGATTACAATTAGTGAGTTATGCACATGGAATTTGGCCAGCTATGCCAGGCTTAAATTATTCATAAATGTTAATGGGGAAAGGAGAGAGAGCTATACATCTTTCTCTCTGTCTCTCTCTCTCTCTGTTTCTCTCTCTCCCTCTCCCTCCCAGGGCCAGCATCATATTGCTCATGCTGTAGAGATAATATTGACCTTTTCAGTGGGGCATGTTAGTCAGACCTGCTCTCTATTAAAACAAATGATGATATTGTCTGTATAGCACAATGCAGTAAGTCTTTCCAAAGTGATTATGTTTACCTCCACCCCAAAAGAGAACAAGCAAACTCAGTGCAGCTCAGGAAAGTCAAAATAAAATAAATTATGTTGAATTAAACAGAAGCTAAAATGTCATCCAGGGTTTAGCACATACAGTGCATCTGGAGAGGGTCCAGCACTTCACGTTTTTCACATTTTGTTATGTTACAGCCTTATTCCAAAATGGAAGAAAATCATTTTTTCCCTCAAATTTCTACACACAATACCCCATAAAATCAATGTGAAAAAAGGTCTTTTGAGATTTTTCCAAATTTATTAAAAACTATCAATCAATCAATCAATCAGTTTTTTTTATATAGCGCCAAATCACAACAAACAGTTGCCCCAAGGCGCTTTATATTGTAAGGCAAGTGTTGTGAAAGTGTAGGAACACAGACCCACAACAGGGGCGCAAATGAACGGACAATGAAGGAAGTCAAATAACAACACTTTACTGTTGTGAAGAAGCACAACCAACACGGCGAATGTGAAATTTAACAGACAGTCAATTACAAGGGTGACGCGTGGGCAGGCTCGAAGATAAGAGACGTCCGTCCAAAGCAGAACCGGAACCACACGATTTCCTCCGCCACCAAACCCCGGGAATACTGGAGCCGCCAAGTCCCGAACACCCAGGTGGCCACTGCCTCCGCTTGTCGGATCTGGTACTGCTGGCGAGGAACAAAAACAGTTAGATGTGGGTGCGTGTGCACCCAGCAACACGTATGGTGGGAATGCCACCTCCACCTCTCGTCAAAAAAAGAAACAGAATATCTGCTGTCCAACACACACAAGCAATAGATATTCCTGTCAGAGAATCAACACAGTCAGCTGAGATCGTTACCTCCTTGGTAGAGCGATATCTCGGCAGAGAAGTGGAGATGACGTCTTGCAGATATACCGCTGCGGATCAGATGATTGGTAACAGCTGTCGTAGGTGACAGCTGTCACCCCGGCTGCTCCTGTGAGATGGCAGCGCCCTCTGGTGCCTGGAGCCCGCACTCCAGGCAGGGTGCCCTCTGGTGGTGGTGGGCCAGCAGTACCTCCTCTTCAGCGGCCCACACAACAGGACCCCCACCCTCAACGGGCGCCTCCTGGTGCCCGACCAGGCTTGTCCGGGTGGCGGCGGTAGAAATCGGCCAGGAGGGCCGGGTCCAGGATGAAGCTCCTCTTCACCCAGGAGCGTTCTTCGGGGCCATACCCCTCCCAGTCCACCAAATACTGGAAGCCCCGGCCCATCCTTCGGACATCCAAAAGCCGGCGCACAGTCCAAGCCGGCTCGCCATCGATGATCCGGGCAGGAGGTGGTGCCGGACCCGGAGTACAGAGGGGTGAAGTGTGATGTGGCTTAATTCGGGACACATGGAAAACGGGATGGATCCGCAGTGAGGCCGGAAGCTGAAGCCTGGACTGATGACCTTGAGGATCTTAAACGGACCGATATACCGATCCTGCAATTTAGGGGAGACCACTTGGAGGGGAATGTCCTTAGTTGACAACCACACTTCCTGCCCTGGCCGATACGTAGGGGCCGGGGTCCGACGATGGTCTGCATGGGCCTTCGTCCTCATCCGGGCCCTCAGCCAAGCAGAACGGGCGGCACGCCACACCCGACGGCACTTCCGCAGGTGGGCCTGGACCGAGGGGATGATACCCAGATGAGAGACTCACCGTGGCCCCCAGTTCCCGGAAGAAGCTCCTCCAGACTTGTGAGGAGAACTGGGGACCGCGATCGGAGACAATGTCTGTTGGAATCCCATGCAGCCGGACGACGTGGTGGACCAGGAGGTCCGCTGTCTCCTGGGCCGTCGGGAGCTTCGGGAGGGCCACGAAGTGGGCCGCCTTGGAGAATCGGTCCACTATCGTGAGGATGGTGGTGTTGCCCTGGGACGGCGGGAGGCCCGTGACAAATCCAGGCCGATGTGGGACCAGGGGCGATGAGGCACGGGCAGCGGCTGGAGCAGTCCCGAAGCCCTGCGATGATCAGCCTTGCCCCTGGCGCAGGTGGTGCAGGCCTGGATATAATCCCGGACGTCGGCCTCTAGGGACGCCCACCAGAAGCGCTGCCTGACAACTGCCACGGTTCTTCGCACCCCTGGATGACAGGAGAGCTTGGAGCCGTGACAGAAGTCCAGGACTGCAGCCCTAGCCTCTGGTGGGACGTAGAGTCTGTTCTTCGGCCCAGTTCCGGGGTCCGGGCTTCGTGCCAGGGCCTCCCGGACGGTTCTCTCTACGTCCCAGGTGAGGGTGGCCACGATAGTGGACTCCGGGATGATGGGTTCCAGTGGATCCGACAACTCCGCTTTGACTTCATCTTCATGTACCCGGGACAAGGCATCCGATCTCTGGTTTTTGGTCCCGGGATGGTAGGTGATCCGGAAGTCAAAACGGCCGAAGAACAGTGACCAGCGGGCTTGCCTGGGGTTCAGCCGCTTGGCGGTCCTGATATACTCCAGGTTCCGGTGGTCAGTGAAAACCGTGAATGGCACGGACGTTCCCTCCAACAGATGTCTCCACTCTTCAAGAGCCTCTTTCACCGCAAGGAGTTCTCGATTGCCGACGTCATAGTTCCGTTCGGCCGGGGTCAACCTGCGGGAAAAATAGGCACACGGGTGAAGGACCTTATCGGTCTTCCCGCTCTGGGAAAGCACAGCTCCTATCCCTGAGTCCAAGGTGTCCACTTCAACCACTAACTGGCGACTAGGATCGGGCTGCACCAGAACAGGTGCAGACGAGAAGCGCCGTTTCAACTCCTTGAACGCGGCATCGCAACGATCCGACCAGGTGAAGGGGACTTTTGGTGAGGTCAGGGCTGTCAGGGGGCTAACTACCTGACTGTAGCCCTTAATGAACCTCCTGTAGAAATTAGCAAAGCCGAGGAACTGTTGCAGCTTCCTACGGCAGGTGGGTTGGGGCCAGTCTCTCACCGCCGCGACCTTGGCCGGATCAGGAGCGACGGAGTTAGGGGAGATGATAAACCCCAGGAAGGACAAAGAAGTGCGGTGGAACTCGCACTTCTCGCCCTTCACAAACAGCCGGTTCTCCAACAACCGCTGCAGGACCTGACGTACATGCCGGACATGAGTCTCAGGATCCGGAGAAAAGATGAGTATATCGTCCAGATATACGAAGACGAATCGGTGCAGGAAATCCCGCAAGACATCATTAACCAATGCTTGGAACGTCGCGGGGGCGTTTGTAAGACCGAACGGCATGACCAGGTACTCAAAATGACCTAAGGGGGTGTTAAATGCTGTCTTCCACTCGTCTCCCGTCCGGATCCGAACCAGGTGATACGCATTTCTAAGATCTAGCTTAGTGAACATTTGGGCTCCATGCAGGGGCGTGAATACTGAATCCAACAAGGGCAATGGGTATCGGTTACGAACCGTGATTTCGTTCAGCCCCCTGTAATCAATGCATGGACGTAGTCCGCCATCCTTTTTCCCCACAAAAAAGAAACCTGCACCCATCGGGGAGGTGGAATTCCGGATCAACCCGGCAGCTAGAGAGTCCCGGATGTAGGTCTCCATTGATTCGCGCTCAGGTCGTGAGAGGTTGTACAGCCTGCTGGACGGGAACTCAACGCCTGGAACCAAATCAATGGCACAATCGTACGGGCGGTGCGGGGGAAGGGTGAGTGCCAGATCCTTGCTGAACACGTCCACAAGGTCATGGTACTCCACCGGCACTGTCCCGAGATTGGGCGGGACTCTGACCTCCTCCTTAGCCTGGGAACCGGGAGGAACCGAGGAACCTAAACATACCTGATGGCAGGTCTCACTCCACTGAACCACTACCCCGGACGCCCAATCGATCCGGGGATTGTGTTTTAACATCCAGGGGAACCCTAGAATCATGCGGGAGGTGGCAGGAGTCACAAAAAACTCGATCTCCTCCCGGTGGTTCCCTGACACCACCAGAGTTACTGGAGGTGTCTTATGTGTGATTAAAGGGAGTAGGGAGCCATCTAGTGCCCGTACTTGCACAGGTGAAGTAAGTGCCACCAGAGGGAGCCCTGCCTCCCTGGCCCATTTGCTGTCTAGCAAATTCCCTTCTGAGCCCGTGTCCACCAGTGCTGGGGCCTGAAGGGTTAAATCCTCATAAAGGATTGTAACCGGGAGTCGTGTGGCAATATGGGTGTGTCCCACGTGAATGTCTTGGCCCACCCCTAGCCCAGTTTCTAGGGGCGGGCGTTGGTTGTTTAACCGCTCGGGGCAGTCCCTCACTTGATGCTCTATCGAGCCACAAACAAAGCACGCTCCGCGGACCAGCCTCCTCTGTCTATCCGGTGGTTTAAATGTGGCCCTGCTCGTGTCCATAGCTTCATCAGCAGGGGGAGCTGTAACCACACGGAGCGTAGAGGCCGTGGAGCTTGGGGAGGGTGGAGCTCGTTTGGAACCGGATGGGAGAGGGACGGCGCGTGCCCGGCCACGCCCTTCGTCTTGTTCCCGACGGCGTTCTTCTAACCGATTGTCTAATCGTATAACCAGATCAATAAGCCTGTCTAAATCCCGCGGTTCGTTCTTAGCCACCAGGAGCTCCTTCAGGACCAACGACAGTCCGTTTACGAAGGTGGCACAGAGGGCAGTGCTATTCCAGCCGGACCTCGCCGCCGCGATGCGGAAGTCGACTGCATAAGCAGCTGCGCTCCGGCGCCCCTGTCTCATTGACAGCAGCACGGCTGAAGCGGTCTCTCCTCTATTTGGGTGATCGAACACTGTTCTGAACTCCCTCACAAACCCATCATATGTCTGAAGGAGCCGTGAATTTTGCTCCCAGAACGCTGTAGCCCAAGCGCGTGCCTCACTGCGAAGCAGATTAATCACATAAGCTACCTTACTAGCATCAGTCGCGTACATGACGGGACGTTGTGGGAAGACGAGCGAACACTGCATAAGAAAGTCCGCGCACATCTCCACACAACCCACGTACAGGCTCTGGAGGGCTTATGTATGCTTCAGGGGAAGGTGGGAGGGGTCGTTGAATGACCTGTGGAATGTCAACGTTGCGCACAGGATCGAAAGGAGGGAGAGCCGCAGCAGCGCCCTGAGGGCGCGCTTCCACCTGAGCGGCGAGAGCCTCCACCCTGCGGTTAAGGAGGACGTTCTGCTCGGTCATTAGATCCAACCGAGCCGTAAAGGCGGTGAGGATTCGCTGCAACTCACCGATCATTCCTCCTGCAGACGCCTGTGCGCCCGGTTCTTCCATTGGCCGTTCAACAGCCGGTTGACGCCCCTCGGGGTCCATGACGCTGGCTGAGATATCCTGTTGTGAAAGTGTAGAAACACGGACCCACAACAGGGGCGCAAATGAACGGACAATGAAGGAAGTCAAATAACAACACTTTACTGTTGTGAAGAAGAACAACCAACACGGAGAATGTGAAATTTAACAGACAGTCAATTACAAGGGTGACGTGTGGCCAGGCTCGAAGATAAGAGACGTCCGTCCAAAGCAGAACCGTAACCACATGATTTCCTCCGCCACCGAACCCCGGGAATACTGGCGCCGCCAAGTCCCAAACACCCAGGTGGCCACTGCCTCCGCTTGTCGGATCTGGTACTGCTGGCGAGGAACAAAAACAGTTAGATGTGGGTGCGTGTGCACCCACCAACACATATGGTGGGAATGCCACCTCCACCTCTCGTCGAAAAAAGAAACAGAATATCTGCTGTATAGATATTCTTGTCAGAGAATCAACACAGTCAGCTGAGATCGTTACCTCCTTGGTAGAGCGATATCTTGGCAGAGAAGTGGAGATGACGTCTTGCAGATATACCGCTGCGGATCAGATGATTGGTAACAGCTGTCGTAGGTGACAGCTGTCACCCCGGCTGCTCCTGTGAGATGGCAGCGCCCTCTGGTGCCTGGAGCCCGCACTCCAGGCAGGGTGCCCTCTGGTGGTGGTGGGCCAGCAGTACCTCCTCTTCAGCGGCCCACACAACAGCAAGGCCATACAATAATTATGTAAAACCCCAACGGTCAAAACGACCCCCTGTGAGCAAGCACTTGGCTACAGTGGGAAGGAAAAACTCCCTTTTAACAGGAAGAAACCTCCAGCAGAACCAGGCTCAGGGAGGGGCAGTCTTCTGCTGGGACTGGTTGGGGCTGAGGGAGAGAACCAGGAAAAAGACATGCTGTGGAGGGGAGCAGAGATCGATCACTAATGATTAAATGCAGAGTGATGCATACAGAGCAAAAAGAGAAAGAAACAGTGCATCATGGGAACCCCCCAGCAGTCTACGTCTATAGCAGCATAACTAAGGGATGGTTCAGGGTCACCTGATCCAGCCCTAACTATAAGCTTTAGCAAAAAGGAAAGTTTTAAGCCTAATCTTAAAAGTAGAGAGGGTGTCTGTCTCCCTGATCTGAATTGGGAGCTGGTTCCACAGGAGAGGAGCCTGAAAGCTGAAGGCTCTGCCTCCCATTCTACTCTTACAAACCCTAGGAACTACAAGTAAGCCTGCAGTCTGAGAGCGAAGCGCTCTATTGGGGTGATATGGTACTACGAGGTCCCTAAGATAAGATGGGACCTGATTATTCAAAACCTTATAAGTAAGAAGAAGAATTTTAAATTCTATTCTAGAATTAACAGGAAGCCAATGAAGAGAGGCCAATATGGGTGAGATATGCTCTCTCCTTCTAGTCCCCGTTAGTACTCTAGCTGCAGCATTTTGAATTAACTGAAGGCTTTTTAGGGAACTTTTAGGACAACCTGATAATAATGAATTACAATAGTCCAGCCTAGGGGAAATAAATGCATGAATTAGTTTTTCAGCATCACTCTGAGACAAGACCTTTCTAATTTTAGAGATATTGCGTAAATGCAAAAAAGCAGTCCTACATATTTGTTTAATATGCGCTTTGAATGACATATCCTGATCAAAAATGACTCCAAGATTTCTCACAGTATTACTAGAGGTCAGGGTAATGCCATCCAGAGTAAGGATCTGGTTAGACACCATGTTTCTAAGATTTGTGGGGCCAAGTACAATAACTTCAGTTTTATCTGAGTTTAAAAGCAGGAAATTAGAGGTCATCCATGTCTTTATGTCTGTAAGACAATCCTGCAGTTTAGCTAATTGGTGTGTGTCCTCTGGCTTCATGGATAGATAAAGCTGGGTATCATCTGCGTAACAATGAAAATTTAAGCAATACTGTCTAATAATACTGCCTAAGGGAAGCATGTTTAAAGTGAATAAAATTGGTCATAGCACAGAACCTTGTGGAACTCCATAATTAACTTTAGTCTGTGAAGAAGATTCCCCATTTACATGAACAAATTGTAATCTATTAGACAAATATGATTCAAACCACCGCAGCGCAGTGCCTTTAATACCTATGGCATGCTCTAATCTCTAATAAAATTTTATGGTCAACAGTATCAAAAGCAGCACTGAGGTCTAACAGAACAAGCACAGAGATGAGTCCACTGTCCGAGGCCATAAGAAGATCATTTGTAACCTTCACTAATGCTGTTTCTGTACTATGATGAATTCTAAAACCTGACTGAAACTCTTCAAATAGACCATTCCTCTGCAGATGATCAGTTAGCTGTTTTACAACTACCCTTTCAAGAATTTTTGAGAGAAAAGGAAGGTTGGAGATTGGCCTATAATTAGCTAAGATAGCTGGGTCAAGTGATGGCTTTTTAAGTAATGGTTTAATTACTGCCACCTTAAAAGCCTGTGGTACATAGCCAGCTAACAAAGATAGATTGATCATATTTAAGATCGAAGCATTAAATAATGGTAGGGCTTCCTTGAGCAGCCTGGTAGGAATGGGGTCTAATAAACATGTTGATGGTTTGGATGAAGTAACTAATGAAAATAACTCAGACAGAACAATCTGAGAGAAAGAGTCTAACCAAATACCGGCATCACTGAAAGCAGCCAAAGATAACAATACGTCTTTGGGATGGTTATGAGTAATTTTTTCTCTAATAGTTAAAATTTTGTTAGCAAAGAAAGTCATAAAGTCATTACTAGTTAAAGTTAATGGAATACTCAGCTCAATAGAGCTCTGACTCTTTGTCAGCCTGGCTACAGTGCTGAAAAGAAACCTGGGGTTGTTCTTATTTTCTTCAGTTAGTGATGAGTAGAAAGATGTCCTAGCTTTACGGAGGGCTTTTTTATAGAGCAACAGACTCTTTTTCCAGGCTAAGTGAAGATCTTCTAAATTAGTGAGACGCCATTTCCTCTCCAACTTACGGGTTATCTGCTTTAAGCTACGAGTTTGTGAGTTATACCACGGAGTCAAGCACTTCTGATTTAAAGCTCTCTTTTTCAGAGGAGCTACAGCATCCAAAGTTGTCTTCAATGAGGATGTAAAACTATTGACGAGATACTCTATCTCACTTACAGAGTTTAGGTAGTTACTCTGCACTGTGTTGGTATATGGCATTAGAGAACATAAAGAAGGAATCATATCCTTAAACCTAGTTACAGCGCTTTCTGAAAGACGTCTAGTGTAATGAAACTTATTCCCCACTGCTGGGTAGTCCATCAGAGTAAATGTAAATGTTATTAAGAAATGATCAGACAGAAGGGAGTTTTCAGGGAATACTGTTAAGTCTTCTATTTCCATACCATAAGTCAGAACAAGATCTAAGATATGATTAAAGTGGTGGGTGGACTCATTTACATTTTGAGCAAAGCCAATAGAGTCTAATAATAGATTAAATGCAGTGTTGAGGCTGTCATTCTCAGCATCTGTGTGGATGTTTAAATCGCCCACTATAATTATCTTATCTGAGCTAAGCACTAAGTCAGACAAAAGGTCTGAAAATTCACAGAGAAACTCACAGTAACGACCAGGTGGACGATAGATAATAACAAATAAAACTGTTTTTTGGGACTTCCAATTTGGATGGACAAGACTAAGAGTCAAGCTTTCAAATGAATTAAAGCTCTGTCTGGGTTTTTGATTAATTAATAAGCTGGAATGGAAGATTGCTGCTAATCCTCCGCCCCGGCCCATGCTACGAGCATTCTGACAGTTAGTGTGACTCGGGGGTGTTGACTCATTTAAACTAACATATTCATCCTGCTGTAACCAGGTTTCTGTAAGGCAGAATAAATCAATATGTTGATCAATTATTATATCATTTACCAACAGGGACTTAGAAGAGAGAGACCTAATGTTTAATAGACCACATTTAACTGTTTTAGTCTGTGCTGCAGTTGAAGGTGCTATATTATTTTTTCTTTTTGAATTTTTATGCTTAAATAGATTTTTGCTGGTTATTGGTGGTCTGGGAGCAGACACCGTCTCTACGGGGATGGGGTAATGAGGGGATGGCAGGGGGAGAGAAGCTGCAGAGAGGTGTGTAAGACTACAACTCTGCTTCCTGGTCCCAACCCTGGATAGTCACGGTTTGGAGGATTTAAGAAAATTGGCCAGATTTCTAGAAATGAGAGCTGCTCCATCCAAAGTGGGATGGATGCCGTCTCTCCTAACAAGACCAGGTTTTCCCCAGAAGCTTTGCCAATTATCTATGAAGCCCACCTCATTTTTTGGACACCACTCAGACAGCCAGCAATTCAAGGAGAACATGCGGCTAAACATGTCACTCCCGGTCCGATTGGGGAGGGGCCCAGAGAAAACTACAGAGTCCGACATTGTTTTTGCGAAGTTACACACCGATTCAATGTTAATTTTAGTGACCTCCGATTGGCGTAACCGGGTGTCATTACTGCCGACGTGAATTACAATCTTACCAAATTTACGCTTAGCCTTAGCCAGCAGTTTCAAATTTCCTTCAATGTCGCCTGCTCTGGCCCCCGGAAGACAATTGACTATGGTTGCTGGTGTCGCTAACTTCACATTTCTCAAAACAGAGTCGCCAATAACCAGAGTTTGATCCTCGGCGGGTGTGTCATCGAGTGGAAAAAATGGTTAGAAATGTGAACGGGTTGGCGGTGTACACGGGGCTTCTGTTTAGAACTACGCTTCCTCCTCACAGTCACCCAGTCGGCCTGCTTTCCCGGCTGCTCGGTATCTGCCAGAGGGGAACTAACGGCGGCTAAGCTACCTTGGTCCGCACCGACTACAGGGGCCTGGCTAGCTGTAGAATTTTCCACGGTGCGGAGCCGAGTCTCCAATTCGCCCAGCCTGGCCTCCAAAGCTATGAATAAGCTACACTTATTACAAGTACTGTTACTGCTAAAGGAGGCTGAGGAATAACTAAACATAAGCTAGCGGATTCCTAAAAACACGCAAAGTGTACAATGTGTAAATAATTTAGAGGTGATTCAGCAGAAGGAGTGCTTTAGTTAAGGCACGTGAAGATTACACTGGGAAACAAATCGTAATCTAGATAACTAGATCAATCTAACTGCGCAAATTAAACAGCTAACAGATACAGAAAAACACCGCTGTGCTCCGGAACAGGAAGTGATACAATACCGCAGTGAGAGCCAACCACCAGTAGAGGCAAGCAAGTCTGTCTACTGATACGTGTGGATTTTCCAAACGTGAAGCTAAGATATCAGGCAGTGTAGCTTCAAGTTCAGTTGTAATCACATCACTCTAGAAAAACTAGAAGCACTCGGAGAGCGCAAACCTCCACCAAGGCCATAGGGTCACTGACGTCACATGGAATACCTTTTGGCAAAGAGACTTATTCCATGTCGTTTCACACATCTACCATCATGTTTCAGATTCAGTGGTTAACCCTCTGGGGTCCGAGGGCATTGTTTGGACAGTTCACTCGCCTGGCATAAATGTTTTATTATTGCTGTTAACAGCTCTCCCTGCATCCCACAATGAAGTTTTATGTCTCTTTTTTCAGGACAACCTGTACTTTCAAAATATATATGCTATAGTTGTGTTTTATAAGTGTAATAAAGGTTTACAATCAGAAATAAGAAAGGAAAAAGTGAAGTGGAAAATAATTTTCCACACACATTTATTCCAGACACACAGCAAACTATAATAAACTAGTAACACATCACTCCTAAAAACAATCTTTGGTGTGTCACGTGAGGTGAATCTGCCCTACGATTGGATTTTGGAAAACCATGTGACGGTGAACCAATTCCGGTTCACCGTCACATGGTTTTCCCAAGCTGGAAACTGGACACTCACATTGCTCACATCATCACATAGCTTCTATGAGGAGTACAAAGATGGTGGATGGTGGCTCGAAAGTCCACGGAGTTAACTTTTCAGCAAATAAAGTAAGTTTCTATCTCAAATCGTTAAAAAGTTATTTATAATTTACTAAAGCTTGGTCTCAGCCGTCGTATATGATGGCATCGGCCCCAGAGGGTTAAACCCTTAGATCTTCAGCAAATGTACTTATAAAGAGAAACTGCATGAACTATGCAAGTTTTTTTTTTATTTTCTAATAACAAGTTTATTCATTGAGGAGAAACAAATGCTTAATTATTGTTGTGTCGTAACTTAATTTTTGTTCAGCCTTTGTGACCCGTCTTCATGAAGTTGAAGTCTTCATGAAGATGCAAAAATGTTGAAATTGGCTCTATCCTGCAATGACAAAAAATCCTTAAAAAAATTACTGGATCCAGATCATGATCATTACCAAAATTTAATGACTTCTAAGTTAGGCCAAGATACACCCCTGGTAAGAATTTCTTTATAATCCGTTGAGGATTTTTTTTTAGTAATCCTGCTAACAAACCAACAACCAACCAACAAACAAACGGACGCAACCGAAAACATAACCTCCTTGGCGGAGGTTAAAAAATCATGTATACTTAAGCAACAAATGAAGCAATGAAGCTCAAAATTGAGCTCAGGTGCATCCTTGACATGTTTCTACAGCTTAATTGGAGTCCACCTGGGGACAATTCAGCTGATAGGACATGATTTTGAAAGGCACACACCTGTCGACATACAACCGCAATTCCAATGAATTTGGGACGTTTTGTAAAATGTAAATAAAAACAGAATACAATGATTTGCAAATCCTCAACCCGCAACCGATATTCAACTAAATACACCACAAAGACAAGATATTTAATGTTCAAACTGATAAACTTTATTGTTTTGTGCAAATATTTGCTCTTGTTAAAATGGATGCCTGCAACGCGTTTCAAAAAAGCTGGGACAGTGGTATGCTTACCACTGTGTTACATCACCTTTGCTTCTAACAACACTCAATAAGCGTTTGGGAACTGACAACACTCATGATTGGATATAAAGGGAGCATCCACAAAAGTCTCAGCCATTCACAAGCAAAGATGGGGCAAGGATCACCACTTTGTGAACAACTGCATGAAAAAATAGTCCAACAATTTAAGAACAATGTTTCTCAACATTCAATTGCAAGGAATTTAGGGATTCCATCATCTACAGTCCATAATATACTCAGAAAATTCAGAGAATCTGGAGAACTTTCTACATGTAAGTGGCAATGCTGAAAACCAACATTAAATGCCCGTGGCCTTTGATCCCTCAGGCGGCACTGCATTAAAAACCAACATCAATGTGCAAAGGATCTTACCGTGTGGGCTCAGGAACACTTCAGAAAACCATTGTCAGTTAACACAGTTCGTTGCTACATCTACAAGTGCAAGTTAAAACTCTGCCATGCAAAGTGAAAGCCATACATCAACATCCAGAAAAGCCACCACCTTCTCTGGGCCCAAGCTTGTTTCAAATGGACAGACACAAAGTGGAAAGGTGTGCTGTGGTTTGATGAGTGCACATTTCAAATTGTTTTTGGAAATCATGGACGTCATGTCCTCTGGACAAAAGAAGAAAAAAAACATCCAGATTGTTACCAGCGCTAAGTTCAAAAGCCAGCATCTGTGATGGTATGGTTGTGTGTTTGTGCCCATGACATGGGCAACTTACACTTTTTTGATGGCACCATTAATGCTGAAAGGTACATCCAGGTTTTGGAGCAACACATGCTGCCATCCAAGCAACGTCTTTTTCAGGGACGTCCCTGCTTATTTCAGCAAGGCAATGCCAAGCCACATTCTGCATGAGTTACAACAGTGTGGCTTCATAGTAAAAGAGTGCGGGTACTAGACTGTCTTGCCTGCAGTCCAGACATGTCACCCATTGAAAATGTGTGGCGCATTATGAAGTGCAAAATACGACAATGGAAACCCTGGACTGTTGAACAACTGAAGTCATACATCAAGCAAGATGTATGACTTCCAGATGCTTATTGAGTGATGTTAGAAGGAAAGGTGAGGTATCAGTTTGAACATTAAATATCTTGTCTTTGTGGTGTATTCAATTGAATATAGGTTGTAGAGGATTTGCAATTATGCTATTAAGGCTCTGATCCCAGATGATATAAAAACCACCCGCCACACTGTCACAGCGGACATTCCGTCGGCTGTCGTCCCACGGAATGCCTCATGGCCCCCAGATGCACAGCTGGCTGAGAAGGACACTTTAAGATGTCAAAGGATACAAATGCAAGTGAGTACTGCCCTCTGGGAGTAGATGGTATCCATTTGGAAAATACACACAATGCTGATGTAGCTCTGGCTCTTTGGGCTGAAAGATCAGCTATTTTCAAAGTCTGTTTGACTCCTTGAGCAAATCCAATCCAGACATTTTATATGTGGAAAAATCTTTGTTTTCCAAAGGGCCCTCTACCCCAGACCATACTCAAGGCAACTGGAATCTGCATGCTCAGAACACGCTGGAACCGCCGAGAATTGAGCCACTCATTCTTAGTTGTTCCAAACTTACCACGCTCTGTCTACATAGGAGGGGCCCTCCTTGTCCGATTGGAGGTATAGGTTGACAGAGACAACCACGGTCGTCTGGTCAAGCCACGCCAACCCCGCTTACTCCGATCTGGAGTATCTAAAGTCTGGTCAATTCATTCCTGACGTATGCCAGGTGGTGAGTGATGGTCACATCATGATACCTGATGCCTAAGAATTCTGAGCCTAAGAAGTCGGACAACTCGCTTGGTGGTGCATAACAACACTGGCAAAGACATCCTGATTCCCAAGGCTACCCCACTGGGTTGGTTAATCAGCACTGAATTTCAGGACTTTGAGCTGAACATCCCAGTTCTTGGCCAAGTCCCTCCACTACTTCTTCCCTGTCCACAACAGGGGGTTGTCTTTTCCAAACCCTCAGGAGCGATCGCTGTATTTCCAGCGATCATCACTGAGGAAGACACTGTTAGCAGAATAGAGCTTGATGACCCTGACCACATGGTCCTCCAGGCCCTTACCGTCCTCACGGTGGACTCTCAGAACAAAACAAGTGCTGGAGATGACACTGAACCAGCTCTGAAACTTAACCAAGGTTTGGATTCTGAGTTTACATCTCAAGTAGAGCAAGTTTTAGCAGCAGCAGATGCTTTAAAGAATGATAAGGAACGAGGAAGTCTGAGAGGTATACTCTATAAATACCGAGCATCCTCTGCCAATGATTCATTGGATTGCGGACTCACACACATCCACTCTGTGCATATCCCAACTCCTCCAAACGCACCGCCCACTTTCGTGCGACAGTACAAAATTCCTTTGGCAAACTATGAACCTGTACAGTAAATCATAGATGATCCATTGGGAAAAGGGATCATAAGACCGTGCAACAGCATCTATTCAGCCCCTGTATGGAGACTTACCATCGATTACCGCAAGCTCAATCAACAGGAGTCGCTATCGCAATGGCCGATGACTCGGTTAGAGCAGGAACTTCCCAAGGTAAAAGATGCAAGATACTTTTCCATGCTTGACATGGCCTCCGGGTTCTGGACAATCCCTGTCCATGAAGACAATCAACTCAAACTGGCATTTACCTTCGCCAACCGCCAGTACACTTTCATCAGGTGACCATTTGGCTCTGCCAACTCACCTGTAAAATTCAACATTTTCTTGACTAAGGTGTGTCCTGATGCTAACAAGTGAGGCACCCTTATCCATGTTGACGATGTCCTAATGTGAAACGCCACATTAAAAACACATCTGGAGGAGATAGACCACATTCTGGGCCAACTCACGACTGCTGGGGCAAAAATATCACTCTCAAAGTGTCAATGGTGTCGGACCTAAGTCAACTACGTGGGCTTCCTTGTCAAGCCAGATGGAGTGCAACCACAAGTTGGATGAGTCCAAGGCATCACCAACATCAAAACGCCTACGAACCTAACAGAACTGCACAGCTTTCTGGGAGTGTGCAACTACTCCCGCCAATTCATTGAAAACTAAGCAGATTTGGCGAAAACACTGACAGACCTGCTCAAAAATGATATGCCGTTCCTATGGGGTGAACCCCAAGAACAGGCCATGCAGGCTCTGAAAGACAGACTCTGCTCAGCCCCATGCCTGGCATACCCTGGTTGTAGCAAAGAACTCCACCTAGAGGTGGGATTCTCCAATCAATGCCAAAGCGCGGGACTGTACCAGATGTATGACAAAGACAGGCGAGAGGTCGCATATGCGAGCAAAACACTACAACCGCCGGAACTTAAATTAAATTAAACTTAAAATTAAATTAAACTTAAATTAAACTTAAAGCCCTACTAGCGGAAGTGGCGCTCGTCTACCTGTGCGACACTGTGCAGCCTGCTGAGGTGTATGTTTTGAGTGTTGGGTGTTGTTGTTGTTGTCGATTGTGTGTTATTGCTGTGGACTTCTATGCCTGTATCTGTTATCGAGGATTAAGCGGAATTACGCGGAAACATGAAGGGAGCTTACATCGGGATCTTCGTTGCTCTCTGGACTCTGTAATGTCGGAGCATTAGCGGCTACCAAGATGGCGGAGACGTGAGTGCTGGTAGGATTATCTACAGTCGGGAACTCTTGTTGTCTCTCCGTCTGCCAGAAGCGGGTTCGGAGTCCTTGCGTCCTCCTGGCTTGCCAGGTGGGTTTTTCGACACTGCAGAAAATGGATTGGTACCGAGGAAACGCTGGAGAAGAAGGGGGAGGAGGGGTGGCGTCCAGCGCCGGCTGAGAAGAATTAGACTTGACGACAGACGCCGGCTCCCACCTCTCCCAATAGTCCTTCTTTCCAATGTTCAGTCTATCAGGAATAAGATGGATGAACTTGAGATCTACGCAAAGTGGAAACATGAGTTTAGAGAGACTTGCCTCCTCGCGTTCACTGAAACATAGCTGGGAGAACGAGACAGGAATGAGGATTTCTACTTAACCGGCTTTGGACTCCCCATTCGTCTGGACCGCTCTTCTTTCATTACAAATAAGTCTAAAGGAGGTGGGGTCTGTTTTTATATTAATGAGAGATACTGTAAAACTGTTGTGGTGCGAGAGAAAATATGCACCTCAGATATTGAGCTTTGAGTATCTCACTTCGCCCCTTATACCTGCCGAGGGAATTTCCTCAGTTGTTTTTTTCCCTGGTTTATATTCACCCGAGAGCTGACGTCACGGCAGCTTGCCAGCTGATCAAGGATGTGAATAATAAACTAACTGCAATTTCCCCTGATGCTCCTAAATTTATTTTGGGGGATTTTAACCACTGCCGATTAGACAGAGTACTGAGGACATACGAGCAGTATTTTACTTGTTCAACAACTATGGGGAATTCTATTGTTGACCAGTGCTATGGCTCAGTAGCCAAAGCTTATAGGTCCATCAGTATGCCCCCTCTCGGAGCCTCATACCATAATAGTGTTCTTCTTTTGCCGACTTATATGCCAGTCTGTAGACGTCGGGAGCAGACTATAAAGACTGTGAGGTGTTGGTCCGAAGACTGCATCGACAAACTGAAGGCTTGCTTCGAATGGACTGCGTGGGAGGTTTTCTATGATACATGCTCTGATCTGAATGAACTGACACAGACTGTTTCCTCTTATATATCCTTCTGTGTGGATATCAACATTCCTCAGAAGAATATTATTAGCTATGCCAATAATAAACCGTGGGTCACCAAAAATTTAAAGTGTTTTAAATAAGAAGAAAAAATTTTTTATATAGGAGATAATGTGGAAAAGAAAGAAATTAACAAGAAGGTTAGGAACGAAATCCGTAAAGCTAAAAGAGCTTACAAAGACAAGGTAGAACATATGTACAGTAGTGGTGATCTGCGGGCAGCCTGGATAGGCATTAAATCTGTGGCTTCAGTTACTAATGTCCAACAGGATAATAATAGAGCGCCAATTAAAGTAGAGGGGAGCTACGATGAGGATCTGCCGAATGCATTTAACTGTTTCTATTCTAGGTTTGAGAACTATGAGGTTGCAGATAAACTCCCCCTTGAGAGCACTTCCTCTGCTACTGACGATGGTATAATCATTAGCGAGGATAGTGTGAAAAGACTTCTGGAGAAGGTTAATGTAAGGAAGTCTTGTGGTCCAGATGGAATTTGTGGACGTACACTGAGGTATTGTGGTGAGCAACTCAGTAGTGTCCTCCTCTATATCTTTCAGAGGTCACTTAGTTGCGGCCGAGTGCCAGATTTATGGAAATCATCACTTATAATTCCTGTCCCGAAAAAGTCATTTCCTAAACAGTTTAATGATTTTAGACCTGTGGCACTTACATCACTGTGTATGAAGGTCTTTGAGAAAATTATGAAGAATATGATAATGTCAAATATGAAAGGGAATATTGATCAACTTCAATTTGCATATCAGGCGGGTAAAGGAGTAGAAGATGCTAAGCTTTTTATTCTCAACTGTCTTTACAGACATTTGGAAAAGCCTCGAGCTCATGCTCGGCTTTTATTTGCTGATTTCTCTTCAGCTTTTAACTTGATGCAGCCTTGCCTTTTAATTAAGAGGTTAAGGTGTGATTTTAAATTGCCTCACCAGATGGTTGAATGGTTGGCGGACTTTTTAACGAATAGGAGACAGAGAGTTTTGGTAAATGGACGCGTTTCAGACTCCTTAGTTTTGTCCACAGGCTCACCACAGGGCTGTGTTCTTTCCCCCTTGCTTTTCATCTTATATACAGATGAATGCAGAAGTGTCAGGCAACGCAGCTATTTAGTTAAGTTCTCTGATGATACTGCTTTGCTGTCCCTTCTTCAGGGAGAGGAGTCAGGACATGGGGAGGCCCTTGCTGATTTTGTTTCATGGTGCGATACAAATCACTTGGAGTTAAATGTATCTAAAACGAAGGAGCTTATAATTGATTTTAGACGTAACAAAGGGTTTGCTATAGACAGCATTATTCATGGGAAAGCTGTAGAAAAAGTTCCTGCATATAAATATCTGGGCACTTTTTTTGATGAGAAGTTGAGATTCGACGTAAATACGGCAGACATTGTGAAGCAAGGGCAACAGAGAGTTCGCAAATTGAAGTCCTTCTCTGTCAGTTCTGTTATTATGGGTCGTTTTTATCAGTCCTTTATTGAAAGTCTTTTATGTTTTTCTTTCATCTGCTGGTTTCCTAGCCTGGCACTGAAAGATAAAAGTAACTTGCATAGTATCACAAAGACATGTTCAAAGATCATTGGAGCGGAAACCAGAGACCTAGCTAGTTTTTGTGAACAGCAAATGGTGAGGAAGGCAAATTGTATTTTGTCTTCTCCTGGACATGTGCTGGCAGGTGAATTTTCTTTGTTGCCTTCGGGCCGTCGTTATGTTTCACCTGTCTGCAGGACGAATCGGTTGTTAAAATCTTTTATTCCTTCTGCTATCCGTCTTTTAAATTCCTTGTAAGGTGTGGATGTATGGGTATGTGGATGTAGTATGTTGCACATTTTATGTGGATGTAGTATGTTTTTTTTTTTTTTTGTGATGTGCCGGTATGCAGGCTGCTGAAATTAATTGCCCCTGGTGGGATGAATAAAGTTGTCTAAGTCTAAGTCTAAGTCTAAGCAACAGTCTGGGCCGTGAAACATTTCGCCAACTATCTGGACGGACAAAAAGTCATTGAAGAAACCAATCATCAACCAGTGACATTCCTTAACAGTCAAAGACTGATAGAAGGTGTAGTAACAAACTCACGAGTTGCCTCTTGGTTGATAGCAGTGCAAAGTTTTGACATGGAGGCGCGGTACGCACAAGACCACAAAACTCCCCAAGGCACAGGGTTAGCTGCTTGCCAGCGCTGCACCGAAGACACACCGGCTGCAACCCCATGGAACGAAGACGTGTCACCACCCGACTCCCCTAATCACCAATACATCAACCACAATGCCTGCCAAGGCATGATCACTGCGTACCTGGACGGCTGCTCATTTCACCATGAAACAGTCGCCCGGGCAGGAGTGGGGGTTGCATGGATTGAAAATGCACCATATGAGCCACAAAAGTTTCAACTGGGACCACAGTCCTCTCAGTATGCAGAAAATGCTGGCATACTCATAACATGTCAGTTACAGTGAGGAAAACAAGTATTTGACCCCCTGTCAGTTCTGCAGGTTTTCCCACCTACAAAGAATGGAGAGGTCTGTAATTTTTATCGTAGGTACACATCAACTCTGAGAGACAAAATCTAAAAAAAAAAAAAAAAAAATCCAGTAAATCACACTGTATGAATTTTAAATAATTAATTTGCATTTTATTGCATAAAATAAGTATTTGACCCCCTTGAAAAAGAGCTTAACAATTGGTACAGAAACATTTGTCTGCCATTACAGAGGTCAGACATTTCCTGTTGTTCTTGACCAAGTTTTCACACACTTTGGTCCACTCCTCCATACAGATCTTCTCCAAATCTTTCAGGTTTGGAGTTTCAGCTCCCTCCAAAGAGTTTCTATTGAGTTCAGGTCTGGAGACTGGCCAGGCCACTCCAGGACCTTGAAATGCTTCTCACGGAGCCCCTCCTTAGTTGCCCTGGCTGTGTGTTTGGGGTCATTGTCACTGTTATGTGTCGACGCGGGTTGAGGAGCGGACCTGCGTCAGACAGAACCCAGCGCTACAAATAACCAGAAAAGCGGTTCCAAAAACAATATATTTATTTCACCCGCTGTGCATAAAAAGTGTAAAAACAAAAATAGCGTCCTTCTGGTGGAGTGACTGTTGGCACGCTCTCCAGCGCCCACAAGGATCAAAGCCCGGCGCTCCTGGACCCACTACCACCGCCAAACACCCCCCAGGTGGACACGACAAACTGACTCTCTGTGAAGCAAAGAAGAGGTGAGGTAAGTCAGCAGTTACAACAATATCTTTCAAAAGACACGCTATCAGCAACACATTCAGGTCTGTATTTTTTTTAACTTTATGCAAATGAGCAGCTTCTCACAACAGGTGGAGGATCACTTATCCTGCACGCCACAGCAGTGAGAAGCAAGCTGCACCATTCTCATCACAATTCAAGTATACTGTGTAACAAAACACCAAGTTACTATCAACAATTAGTCAAACACTTAATCACCTTTGATGTGTGCTGACAGCATGTGTCCTCACCCTTCCTTGCTTCACGGGCTCGATGTGTCAAACCCAGGCGCGGTCCTCAGCGTCTCACAAACGAACATCACAAGGTCGAGTTCCCGGCAGTTCTGCTTGAATCACACATGACTTAAATGCAGAACGCCATCCAATTATCTGCTTCAGCTGAAAGTCTTTAAGGCTGCATGTGAGCACCAGTCACAGGTGCTGCACATGATGTTGATGAGGGTGAAGGATTCTTCAGCCAGCACCTTCTCCACAGACAAATCAGCTTCCATGCCACCTGACGAGCAAGGAAAAGAAAAGAACACCAAAATATCCAGCCACACCCCCCAGCACACAACAGTCATGCTGGAAAACCCAGCCATGACCCATCTTCAATGCTCTTACTGAGGGAAGGAGGTTGTTTGCCAAAATCTTGCAATACATGACCCCATCCATCCTCCCATCAATACGGTGCAGTTGTCCTGTCCACTTTGCAGAAGAGCACCCCCAGAGTATGATGTTACCACCCCCATGCTTCACAGTTGGGATGGTTTTCTTGGGGTTGTTCTCATCCTCTAAACATGGTAAATGGAGTTGATTCCAAAAAGCTCTATTTTGGTCTCATCTGACCACATGACCTTCTCCCATGCCTCCTCTGGATCATCCAGATGGTCACTGGTGAACTTCAAATGGGCCTGGACATGTGCTGGCTTGAGCAGGGCGACCTTGCTGCTTTGCAGGATTTTAAACCATGACAGCATCATGTGTTACTAATGTAATCTTTGTGACTGTGGTCCCAGCTCTCTTCAGGTCATTGACCAGGTCCTCCTGTGTAGTTCTGAGCTTTCTCAGTATCATCCTTACACCACAAAGTGAGATCTTGCATGGAATCCCAGACCGAGGGAGATTGACAGTCATCTTGTTTCTTCCACTTTCTAAAAAATAATCATAACAGTTGTTGTCTTCTACCAAGCTGCCTGCCTGTTGTCCTGTAGTCCATCCCAGTCTTGTGCAAGTCTACAGTTTTGTCCCTGGTGTCCTTAGACTGCTCTTTGGTCTTGGCTATGGTGGACAGGTTGTAGTGTGATTGATTGAGTGTGTGAACAGGTGTCTTTTATACAGGTAACAGGTTCAAACAGGTGCAATTAATACAGGTAAAGAGTGCAGAATATGAGGGCTTCTTAAAGAACAATTAATAGGTCTGTGAGAGCCAGAATTCTTCCTGGTTGGTAAGTGGTCAAATACTTATTTTATGCAATAAAATGCAAATTAATTATTTAAAAAATCATACAATGTGATTTTCTGAACTTTGTTTTAGATTCTGTCTCTCACAGTTGAAGTGTACCTACGATAAAAATGACAGACCTCTCCATTCTTTGTAGGTGGGAAAACCTGAAAAACTGACAGGGGGTCAAATACTTATTTTCCTCACTGTAACTGGCATGTTATGAGTATGCCAGCATTTTATGCATACTAAGAGGACTGTGGTCCCAGTTGAAACTTTTGTGGTTCATATAGTGCATTTTCAATCCATGCAACTTCCACTCCTGCCCGGGCAACTGTTTCATGGTGAAATGAGCAGCCGTCCAAGTACGCAGTGATCATGCCTCGGCAGGCACTGTAGCTGTGGCACAAAATGTCAGAACATTTGTGCTATGCATAGACTCGAACTATGCACGCCTTAGCTTTTTGTGCCACCTGCCTGGCTGGAAATGCAATGGTTTTGTGACCTCCAACAGGAAATCAGTCAAACACAAAGAACTGTTTGCGGCTTGTGACCACCTCATAATTATGCACGACCTGCAGATATACTGGAAAAAGGTCAGAAGTCACTCCCGCACACCAAGCCAAGACAAAGAATTTAATGACTTGGTTGACACAGTAGCCAAGCAAGGCACACTGGATGGCATGCTATGGGCATTCGATGAGGCACTTTTGCCCTGCCCACCCACCCATACTGTGTCCGTGGTGAACTGTGCCAGGACTGTTGCCACGGACCCTGCCACAGCCCCCATCCCCACAACAGCTTCGGTCGCCCCAGCTTTCTCTGACTTCAATCTGGCTTCACTCCAGGCGCTGGACCCGGCCATAAACAAAATGGTGCTACACCTCACTGATCCTTAAGTTCATCCACTCACTGAGGATGATTTTGCTTCCATCCCTAACTTGAAACAGCTGTACCACACCCGAGATAACCTACAAGTGCTCTGTGGCATGTTGTTCTGTGCTTCCGAGGATCTCTCTTCACCTGCGTTAGTGGATCCTCGTAACCACCGGGGGTAATGTTGATGCACAGGCACTAATCAGCATGCACAAGTCACAGAGGAATGAAAGCAACATACAGTGCGATACGACAGGTGGCATATTGGCCAAAAATGCGGAAGGATGTGAGCGATTACATCAAAGGCTGTTTGGTCTGTTGCCAATTCCAACCTGTGAACCCGATTCACAGAGCTCCCTTACAGAAAAGAGGTATTTCCTTCCCTTGGTCGGATCTACATATTGACTGGCTATGACCCCTCACAAAGTCTGCAAGAGGAAACAAATATTTCCTCACTGTCACATGTGACTTCACCAAATGGCTGGAATGTCTACCGGCTCCAAACAATACAGCCTTGACGACAGCCTATTTGTTGATGAATCACATCTTCTCATGATTTGGACTACCTAGCTGCATAAACTCGGATAGAGGCACCCACTTCACCAGTGAAGTCATGAAAGCAACTCTGGTAAGTGCTGGGGGTAAAGGTGAACTTCCACATCAGCCACCATCCTCGGTCGTCAGGACAGGTTGAAAGGACCAGCCGAACTGTGGTGACCATCCTGTGCAAATATGTGGCAGACAACCACAGAGACTGGGATGTAAATCTTCCCTTGGTCCTCATGGCCATGCGGGTGACCCCTCACGAATCGACGGGGTTCTCCCCTTTTCAAATGATGACAGGCTGTCAGATGATGCTCCCCCTCCACCTGCTGTACCAGCCAGGGGAGGCAAACATTCTGACAGCGCACATGGTTCAACAATACATGACTGACCTGACTAAACATTTGAAAGCCACCTTCTCCTTTGCTCAAAAACACTTGAACAAAAGCGCAGAAGGTCGAAAAGCCTACTGTGACATCCCACCATGAGATACAAGTGGGGGACAAGGTGTGGTACTACTCATTCGGACAACCTGGCCAGAAATCAACCAGGTTGACTCGCAAGTTGCTATCCTGTTGGACCTGACTGCATTTGGTGACTGACAAACTCTTCGCCGCCGTATACCAAATCAAGGTCAGCAAGGGTCAAAGAGAACCAGTTTTCAAGTGGGTACACCGCAACCAAATTAAGCCTCACAAAACCCCCATGGGACTCACCGGGGATGCCACAGTCACCGATAGAACCTGAAACTAGGGATGTCACGATCAGGGTTTTTTTTTTTGGCCCCCGATATGATTCCGAGTCATCTGATTTTGAGTATCTGCCGAAACCGAGTCCCGATCCGATACTTTAAAAAACTGAATGAACAATGAACAAATGCTAAATATATAATATTTTCATTTTAATCACCTTATTTTATTATTTATCACTTAAAGCACAATCTGTTTTGTACAGATCAGTGGTTTCTGCCACTAGTCTTCCGTGTTTTGGCCCGACGCGTCATTCCTATTGGACAGTGCGAAGCTACGTCACAGCTCAGAGCATCGAAAGTTGGACTGGGTTGAACTTATGTTTTTTCTTTTGTTCAAAAAAAAAAGACTGGGTTGAACTTTGACCACGTCAGCCTTCTGATAGGCGGCAATGCACGCTCCTGTCAGAAGCGTCGCTTTAGCTCAGCTTTTGACGCGATGCTTACACCTCTAAAAAGCAATGCGTCTCATTGAAAATAATGCTTTTTAGACTGATTCTTGATGCCTGACGCTTCCAATGCGTTAAAGGCCCATTAATCTGCAATCATGAGCTTGAAATAGCACTGATAAAAATAATGAGGATAAAATCTATATTGGATTCCTGATCGGGATGCAACGTCTGATTTCGATAAATAAAATAAGGGGGAAGGGAGTTTTTCCTTCCCACTGTCACCAAGTGCTTGCACACAGGGGGTCGTTTTGACCGTTGGGGTTTTTCCGTAATTATTGTATGGCCTTGCCTTACAATATAAAGCGCCTTGGGGCAACTGTTTGTTGTGATTTGGTGCTATATAAATAAAATTGATTCGATTTGATTTGATTCGATCAGGTCTGAAACCACGTGATCGGGCCTGATTTCCCATCACGTGATCTGATCGGGACATCCCTACCTAAAACCACTCATTAGGTCGAGAGGACACAAAGAAGGAATATCGACACCTGCCACATCCCAAACAATTGAGTTACACCGATCGAGACAAATTATCAGAATAATTTTAACTTCCAACAGGACAAATAAAACAACTCAGGTGATCTCACCAACACCACCATAGTGGGGGTGAGCCCCAGAGGTGACAGCCTAATGCTCTAATTGAGAATCAGTTCAGATAACTTAAACTCTGTGCTATAAGCTAGAAAAGAAAAAGAAAATCTCTAACCATTTTAGTGCTGCGTTCACACCAGGCGCGACGCGAGCGACAGTGGCATCATGTTGCCATGTAATCTCTATGGAAGGACGCGAAGCCATGCAATGCGATTCGATGGATGTGAATGAAGTGATTTTGAGCGATTGGCGCGTTTGTGGCATGATATCGCATTGCGTTGTGTTGCCCTCCTCCCCAAGTTGAAAAATCTGAACTTTTTCGTCTTCTCATGCTGCGATATATACTTGATATGTAGTGCCATGGAGATGTCAGGAGTTTGACTGAGTTGGATGTGAACAAATCCTGTCTCTGGTAGCCAGCCTGTGAGCAGGACTTATGTCCCTTTTGTCCTTTATTTCACAGTTATGACAGAGTTTTTGGGGAAAGAGCGAGCAGCAGCCCCGCAGCAGCCCTGCAGTAGCAGCAGCGGACAGGTTTTTTTTTTTTCATGTGCGCACGCGAGCGAATTGTCCGTGAAGATTATTTTATTTATTAACTACACAGATGTATAATAAAACAAATGGTGACTAGTTTATAAACACAGTTATGACAGAGTTTTGGGGAAGAGTGAGCAAGCAGCAGCCCCGCGGCAGAGGACAGTTTTTTTTCTCACATGCGCGCGAGCGAATCGTCCGTGAAGATTAATTTATTTATTAACTACACAGATGTATAATAAAATAAATGGTGACTGGTTTATAAACACAATTATGACAGAGTTTTTGGGGGAAGAGTGAGCAGCAGCTCCGCAGCAGCGGCAGCGGAAATTTTTTTTTTTCACGTGCGCATGCGAGCAAATCGTCCATGAAGATTATTTTATTTAGTAACTACACAGAGGTATAATAAAACAAATGGTGACTGGTTTATAAACACAATTATGACAGAGAGCGAGCAGCAGCACCGCAGCAGCGGACAGTTTTTTTTTTTATTGTTTACATGTGCACGCGTGAACGAGCCAGGAGGTCCTCAAACTGGGTCCTGCAGAGACGGAAGTACCGCTGAAAGCGGCTGTCATCCAGATGCAGCTCCTGCAGCGAATAATGATACTCCCCGAATTGGGAACATCTCATGAGGATGTTGTGTTGTGAGGATGTTGTGGACATTTGTCAGCTTTCCACAACAAATAAGAGCACAGCAACTTGCTTCGTGTGATCAAGGTCCGCCATGTTAACTTGACTGACAACCGGAGCTGGCGAGCGGAATGGAAGCTCCTCCTATTTGATGATGCACTGGAGCAAATTTTCGCAGCGAAAGCAGAGTGACACACTGGGCGATGGTGGCGCGTCCCTCGCCATGAGACATACATGAATTTGTGGCTTTGCGTCGCGCCCGGTGTGAACGCAGCTTAAGACAAATTTCTAGCCATGTTTGTTGTGTTTGCCAGGATGACCTGGCTTGTGACCCTGCTGCTCCTCACTGCAACCATCACAGACACCTCACCAGACATGGTTGAATTTGGACCAGACTCGGGCATCGTCCTGAAGGACCAGCCCGGCTTATTGATAACGAACTGCCGCTTGCACACACAGAGGGTGTTCGTCACGCTTGACCCCACAGAAGTGTACAGGGACAACTTTGCCAGCAGTACAGTGAACCTGGTCTCCTGGACGAAGTCTGTCCTGGTAGACATGGTCCACATGCTACACCAGATGGAGAAGTTCATGGTAATGCAAGCAGAACTGACTGGACTCAACAAAAGAGAGAAGATGTTCATTGGAGGTCTGCTAATGGAAGCCTCAGCTGTTGGATCCCTCTTCAGTTTTGGCTTATCAGCAGTTCACACCGTCACAATGACGGCAGTAAAGAGACACGTTAGCGAGCTTCAAGAGGTAATCCCTGAAATACAAGCTCAGCTTAACTTACAGAGAGAAGGCCTCGAGACCATCAGACAAAGCGTACGAGACACTTTGGTAATCCTTAATACCCATACCAATGTGCTTAAAAAGACCATGGGCATACTTGACCAACTAACGTCAGTGTTGCAGGAAGACTATGCACACACACAGATATGCTCATGACAGACATGACCAGAGATGTTGGCTCTTCAATTGACAGACTCGCCGTCACTAGTATTCCACCCTACATTGTCCCTTTTACCCTGGTCCACCAACTTCTAGAGTCCTCAACCCATAGCATAGTCATGCCGTTGCAAGCTCACCTCGCGTACGTGTTGGCAAGCTCAATTCCAATCTATGTAGGTCCAGAGGATCTGGAAATGGCGTTTTTAATTAACTTGCCTATTGTCAATACCGAAAACATCTACAGGCTCAAGAGTGTCATGAACGTAGGTCTCTGGCAAGGAGACAATCACCTCAAAATCCACACACCACCCATGGTGGCTTTCAATGACGCTAATCCTGAGCTATACTTAGTGCCGAATCTCAAAATGTGTATCGTTACTAAGGATATCCATTATCTGTGTCCCAGCAAATCCTTCATTCGAGACAACACCGCTGGCATCTGTGGTCTCAAAACCCTCACCGGGGCGAATTGCTGTCCAACGACCATCACATCAATACTCTTCAAGATGCTTTAACCAGGTGTTCGCAAGCCCTTGCCAGGCTAGCCCAAAGAAAAAGACGCGCGGCTGAACAGTCCGCCGATATCAAATGTAACCCAAATTCAAACCGAGAGCTCGAACCCAACCAGACATCCGAGTTACTGGATTTGGCTTAGCCAAACCGGCGACAAGTCAATGTAAATAAATAGGCAAGTATGTGTCGTGGTATCATAGTCAAACCACTTTAGTTATGTAGTAATCTCACCATGCCACTCTGCTAGTCTGACACTTACCCTCCACAACCTCCCTGCCAGTGGAAGACATGCAGAATTGACAAATATAATATTTTACAATGAAATCCAAAACCCAGTTTCTTTCCAGTCCATGAACCAAAGAGTGACCCTGTTGGACAAATTGGGGAAGGGCATGTAATTAACTTGAACAGTATTATAAAGTTTAACCACCTTTAAAAAGTGGTACTTTGCTGTTGTAGCCAGAAGGAAAAAAAGAGGAAAAGGAAACAAACATGATTGTTTAACCTCACACATGAAATTGATCTATCTGGTATTTTGTGCTCTGATCATAGATTGTATCAAGTTTATCCAATGTGCTTTTCCCTATATAATCGTGTGGGTGATAGTTCTAAGGACATTGATTACTTGAGTTTTGCAATACAGGACTTGCTTGGATTGTAAGTGGGAATTTTAAGAATAACAGACACCGATTTACTATAAAACTAGACAAAGGAACAAAGAAGAAAACTACAATACCCAGAATTCTTGGGGGTGGAGCTTTTAACCCTTTAAAAGCAGGTGCCCCCAGGGAATCGCTCTCTTCTCTTGCTTACTCCGGCTCTTCCTCTTACTCTTGCTCCTCTTTCTCTTACGCAACCTTACTGTTACACTCTCTTCGTCTTTTGTTGCGTCTCAAAATGTGGCCTAGCCATCCAAAATTCCCTTTGTCTGCAACCACCTGCTGTGTAAACTTATTTCTTGGTTGTGCGCACCAACAAGAAATTACCTTTTTCCTTTTTTCTACAGATAATGTTTGCTCAACTTAAGTTGAAAACTCAAGTTAAAAGCACAGGCGCACTTAACGTCCTTTTACAATTTTTCAAATTAAAACCTTTTTCTTCTTGAAATCTAAATTCATCTCGCAAACATTTTTCTTACAAAGTCAACTATTTTTGTATCGAATTTTTGATTTGACTTGGCTTCCAAAGACGACAAAAGATGAATTTTAGATTTTTTTTTTTTTTTTTGGATAGAGAATAAAGACACTCAAACCTTTATTCTGATGATCCCAGACTACAAGCGCTGCAGAGATAAAAACATCCAGGTCAGTGAGCCACGACTGTGATCCGAAGCGCCGCCACAAGTCACAGCCTAACAACTGAAAGAGCCCCTGGTACCCAACAAAACTGGGTGCGGTGACCGGCAGAGTGTCTCTGCCAAGGTACCGGAGACAGCTGCGCAGACAGACGGTTCATTGACTGAAAGTGAGATGGCTCCCCACCTCTGACATCACGGAAGACCATCTGCACAGCGCCTCCAAAGTAAGACCGGGCTACGGTGTCTGATATAAACAGAGTGGTTTTATTTAACTCTATCCACCGGCACTAACCATCTCTCACATTAATAAATACCAAAGTAAATTCCCTGATGATTAGGACAAAATTAATTCTTAAATTCCTGCAACTAAACCAAATCATCTGAATGTCATATAGTCATTGCCCATTGAACTTCATCATCATCAAACTGCTTACTGTGTCTTGTCCTGTTATTTAACTCCTGACTGAGTTAAATAAATGTTTTAAACGTGAAGTTATCTGTGATTTTGTATGGCTTTACAGAGGGGGTCGAACTTGACATGTAGAACTTACTACTGAACATTAGAGACTGATTTTAATTTAATTTAATTTCCTATTGACTGACCCTAAAATCATAGATATTACAACCTTGTTATAATATCATTCAGTCATAGGTGTTGCCCCCAGTATTCGAGGTAAAATTATCCACAAGTGATAATTTCAAATATCCTAAAACACATATTATACTCTTCCCTCCTTACATGGGTGTGTAAAAATAAAAGCACCTGCTTGTGGCAGAATGCAGAAATGACAAAAAGGCCTGTGTGTATGCGTGTGTGTGCGTACATCATTTCAATCTTGATCACAAACTGGGGAGAACTGACATTTGCAGTTTGATATGTTGATGTATTTTGGGTCAAGGATGAGTGCTGCCAAAATGGACCATTGATAGGACTAATAGTTTTTAGAGAAACGACGGATATTAGTTAACAACACAAAACAATGGATGTTGATCATTACATTCTGGACTAACCACGCCATTTCAGCAGGGGGCACTAAATCATCTATATATTAAAAGTGTGCATGCGTGTGTTGTGTGGGCCGCTGAAGAGGAGGTACTGCTGGCCCACCACCAGAGGGCGCCCTGCCTGAAGTGCGGGCTTCAGGCACGAGAGGGCACAGCCGCCTCACGGGAATGGCCGGGAGTGACAGTTGTCACTCATCAACTCATGACAGCTGTCACCTATCACCACATCATCAACCACCTCATAAAAGCCGAACAACATCTCCAGCCCGCTGCCGAGATATTGCCTACCTTCGGAGGTAACTTCCTCAGCCATATTCTGTGCCGTATCGCACTTAACTGTTTATCTGATTACTACAGGAGTTCCTGACTGCTTGTGTCAACTGGAGGCTGAGCTGGTCGTGGACGACAGGGTGACGAACCGCACCCTTCCCGACCCGTGAAGACAAGTGTTTGTTTCAGGTCCTGTGAAAGACTGTGTTCATATTTGCGGAGGTGGAGGTGTAATTCCCACCTGCAATTCCTGAACTGTGTGCGAAGAGTTGCTGAGTGTCACCACACTCACCTCATTTTCTGTCTTTGTTTCCTGCCAGCAGTACCAGATCCGACAGCCGGAGACGGTGGCCACCTGGGGACTCAGGACTTGGCGGCTCCAGTATCCTCCGGGTTCGGTGGCAGTGGAAATCGTGTGGGATCCGACTCTTCTCTGGACGGACATCTCCTATCCTCGAGCCTGCCCACACGTCACCTTTGTACATTTGACTCTAATCTAAATTCTGCATTTGTCTGTATTTCGTTGTGCATGTTTCACAACAGTAAAGTGTTGTATTTTGGCTCATCTATTGTCCGTTCATTTGCGCCCTCTGTTGTGGGTCCGTGTCACTACACTTTCCCAACAGGATATCTCGGCCATTCGTCATGGATTCCGAGGGGCGTCAACCATCGAGTGAACAACCAATGGAAGAGCAGGGTGCACGGGCGCCAGCAGGAGACGTGGTAGGTGAGTTGCAGCAAATCCTCACCGCCTTCACTGCTCGGTTAAATTTAAAGACCGAGCAGAACGTCATACTCAATCGTAGGATGGAGGCTCTCACGGCTCAGGTGGAAGCACGCACAGGGCGCAGCTGCAGCTCCTCCTCCTGCTGTCCTGGTGCCAAATACAGACATTCCACTGGTCGTTCAACGAACCCCCCCACCATCCCCTGAAGCATTCATAAGTCCCCCGGAACCATACGGAGGCTGTGTGGAGATGTGCGCTGACTTCTTAATGCAGTGTTCGCTTGTCTTTGCACAGCGTCCCGTCATGTACGCGTCAGAATCCAGCCGTGTGGCTTACGTGATTAATTTGCTTCGAGGTGAGGCACGCGCCTGGGCTACAGCGCTCTGGGAGCAGAATTCACGGCTCCTAATGACATATTCTGTGTTTGTAAGGGAGTTCAGACAGATTTTTGATCACTGAAACAGAGGCAAGACCGCTTCAACGTCGGAGTGCAGCCAAGTATGCAGTCGACTTCCACATCGTGGCTGCGAGGTCCGGCTGGAATACTGTTGCACTCCGCGCCGCCTTCGTAAACAGACTGTCGTCGGTCCTGAAGGAGCACCTGGTGGCTAAGGATGAGCCGCGGGATTTGGACGGGCTTATCGATCTAGTTATACGATTAGATAATCGGTTAGAAGAACGTTGTCGGGAGCGAGACAAAGGACGTGGCCGGGCATGCGCCATCCCTCTCCCTTCCGGGTCCAAAAAAGTTCCGCCCTCCCCACGCTCCACAGCCTCAGCACTCCGTGTGGCAACAGCTCCCCCTGCTGACGATGCTATGGACATGAGCAGGGCTAAATTAAGAGCTTCCAATAGACAGAGGAGACTGGCCCGCGGGGAGTGCTTTATCTGCGGCTCGAGCAAGCATCAGCAGAGAGACTGCCCCAAGCGGTTAAACACCAATCAATCAATCAGTCAATCAATCAGTTTTATTTATATAGCGCCAAATCACAACAAGCAGTTGCCCCAAGGTGCTTTATAGGCCATACAATAATTACGGAAAAACCCCAACGGTCAAAACAACCCCCTGTGAGCAAGCACTTGGCAACAGTGGGAAGGAAAAACTCCCTTTTAACAGGAAGAAACCTCCAGCAGAACCAGACTCAGTGAGGGGCAGTCTTCTGCTGGGACTGGTTGGGGCTGAGGGAGAGAACCAGGAAAAAGATATGCTGTGGAGGGGAGCAGAGATCAATCACTAATGATTAAATGCAGAGTGGTGCATACAGAGCAAAAAGAGAAAGAAACACTCATTGCATCATGGGAACCCCCCAGCAGTCTAAGTCTATAGCAGCATAACTAAGGGATGGTTCAGGGTCACCTGATCCAGCCCTAACTATAAGCTTTAGCAAAAAGGAAAGTTTTAAGCCTAATCTTAAAAGTAGAGAGGGTGTCTGTCTTCCTGATCTGAATTGGGAGCTGGTTCCACAGGAGAGGAGCCTGAAAGCTGAAGGCTCTGCCTCCCATTCTACTCTTACAAACCCTAGGAACTACAAGTAAGCCTGCAGTCTGAGAGCGAAGCGCTCTATTGGGGTGATATGGTACTATGAGGTCCCTAAGATAAGATGGGACCTGATTATTCAAAACCTTATAAGTAAAAAGAAGAATTTTAAATTCTATTCTAGAATTAACAGGAAGCCAATGAAGAGAGGCCAATATGGGTGAGATATGCTCTCTCCTTCTAGTCCCCGTTAGTACTCTAGCTGCAGCATTTTGAATTAACTGAAGGCTTTTCAGGGAACTTTTAGGACAACCTGATAATAATGAATTACAATAGTCCAGCCTAGAGGAAATAAATGCATGAATTAGTTTTTCAGCATCACTCTGAGACAAGACCTTTCTAATTTTAGAGATATTGCGTAAATGCAAAAAAGCAGTCCTACATATTTGTTTAATATGCGCTTTGAATGACATATCCTGATCAAAAATGACTCCAAGATTTCTCACAGTATTACTAGAGGTCAGGGTAATGCCATCCAGAGTAAGGATCTGGTTAGACACCATGTTTCTAAGATTTGTGGGGCCAAGTACAATAACTTCAGTTTTATCTGAGTTTAAAAGCAGGAAATTAGAGGTCATCCTTGTCTTTATGTCTGTAAGACAATCCTGCAGTTTAGCTAATTGGTGTGTGTCCTCTGGCTTCATGGATAGATAAAGCTGGGTATCATCTGCGTAACAATGAAAATTTAAGCAATGCCGTCTAATAATACTGCCTAAGGGAAGCATGTATAAAGTGAATAAAATTGGTCCTAGCACAGAACCTTGTGGAACTCCATAATTAACCTTAGCCTGTGAAGAAGATTCCCCATTTACATGAACAAATTGTAATCTATTAGATAAATATGATTCAAACCACCTCAGCGCAGTGCCTTTAATACCTATGGCATGCTCTAATCTCTGTAATAAAATTTTATGGTCAACAGTATCAAAAGCAGCACTGAGGTCTAACAGAACAAGCACAGAGATGAGTCCACTGTCTGAGGCCATAAGAAGATCATTTGTAACATTCACTAATGCTGTTTCTGTACTATGATGAATTCTAAAACCTGACTGAAACTCTTCAAATAGACCATTACTCTGCAGATGATCAGTTAGCTGTTTTACAACTACCCTTTCAAGAATTTTTGAGAGAAAAGGAAGGTTGGAGATTGGCCTATAATTAGCTAAGATAGCTGGGTCAAGTGATGGCTTTTTAAGTAATGGTTTAATTACTGCCACCTTAAAAGCCTGTGGTGCATAGCCAACTAATAAAGATAGATTGATCATATTTAAGATCGAAGCATTAAATAATGGTAGGGCTTCCTTGAGCAGCCTGGTAGGAATGGGGTCTAATAGACATGTTGATGGTTTGGATGAAGTAACTAATGAAAATAACTTTCCTGGCCCACCAACGCCCACTCTTAGAAACTGGGCTAAGGGTGGGCCAGGAAATTGACGTGGGACACACACGCATTTCTGCACGGCTCCCAGTTACGATCCTGAGTGGGGATCTAACCCTTCAAGCCCCAGCACTGGTGGACATGGGGTCAGAGGGGAATCTGCTGGACAGCAGATGGGCAAGGGAAGTGGGGCTCCCTCTAGTGGCGCTTCCTTCACCACTGAAGGTGCGGGCACTAGATGACACCCTTCTTCCATTAATCACACACAAGACACTACCAGTAACCCTGGTGGTGTCTGGGAACCACCGGGAGGAAATAGAGTTTTATGTCACTCCTTCTACCTCCAGTGTGATTTTAGGCTTTCCATGGATGATCAAACACAATCCCCAGATTGATTGGCCGTCTGGGGTTGTGGCTCAGTGGAACGAAACCTGCCACCGGGAGTGTTTAGGATCCTCTGTTCCCCCCGGTTTGACTGCTAACGTGGAGGTTAAAGTCCTCCCCCAATCTGACGGTGGTGCCTGAGGAGTACCACGATCTCGCTGACGTCTTCAGCAAAGATCTGGCACTCACTCTTCCCCCTCACCGGCCGTACGATTGTGCCATTGATTTGATCCCGGGTGTTGAGTACCCGTCCAGCAGGTTGTACAACCTCTCACGTCCTGAACGCGAATCAATGGAGACCTACATCCGGGACTCGTTAGCTGCTGGGCTGATCCGGAAGTCCACCTCCCGATGGGTGCTGGTTTCTTTTTTGTGGGCAAGAAAGACGGCGGACTCCGTCTATGCATTGATTACAGAGGGCTGAATGAGATCACGGTTCGCAATCGATACCCTTTGCCCCTGTTAGAGTGTTCACGCCCCTGCATGGAGCCCATATTTTCACCAAACTCGATCTTAGGAATGCGTATCACCTGGTTCGGATCCGGAAGGGAGACGAGTGGAAGACGGCATTTAACACCCCGTTAGGTCATTTTGAGTACCTGGTCATGCCGTTCGGCCTCACTAACGCCCCCGCGACGTTTCAGGCTTTGGTAAATGATGTCTTGCGGGACTTCCTGCACCGATTTGTCTTCGTATATCTAGACGATATACTCCTCTTTCCTGCAATCCCACCTGCAATTCCTGAACTGTGTGCGAGGAGTTGCTAGGTGTCACCACACTCACCTTGTTTTCTGTCTTTGTTTCCTGCCAGCAGTACCTCGGGAGGGGAAAACGGGGAGCCATCTAAGCTGTCTCCAGTAAGGATAGGACTCTGTTGACTTCAACTGATGATTTAATCCAGCACGGAAAGGAACACTTTGTCGAATTCCTTCATCAAACTTCAGCGCCCTCTATAGTAGGGACAGAGCTGACATCTGATGAAATATTATCATCAATTTCCCTGGTGGAAGTCACTGAGGTAGTCAAACAACTCGGCAGTGGCAAGGCCCCGGGGGTTGATGAGATCCATCCAGAAATGCTGAAGGCTCTGGGTGTGGAGGGACTGTCTTGGATGAGATGTCTCTTCAACTTGAGGTCTGGGACAGTGCCTATGAAGTGAGAAACTGGGGTGGTGATTCCCATATTTAAAAAAGGGGACCAGAAAGTGTGTGGCAATTACAGGGGCATCACACTATTCAGCCTCCATGGTAAAGTCTACTCCAGGGTGCTGGGAAGGAGGGTTTGGCCAATAGTCGAACCTCTGATTGAAGGGGAACAATGCGGGTTCCGTCCTGGTCATGGAATAGCTGACCAGTTTTTTACTCTCTCAAGGATCCTGAAGGGGTCCTGGGGGTATGCCTATCTAGTCTATGTGTTTTGTGGACTTGGAGAAGGCCTATGATCGGGTACCCCAGGAGATACAGTGGGAGGTGCTGCGAGAGCTGTGTTTGGGTGCTTGGCAGTAAGTCGGACTTGTTTCCAGTGGGGGTTGGACTCCACCACGCCTGTGCCTTGTCACCAATCCTGGTTGTGATATTCATGGACAGGATATTGAGGCATATTCAGGGGAGGAGGTTTTCCAGTTTGGTGGGTTCAGGGTCTCATCACTGCTTTTTGCAGATGATGTGGTCCTGTTGGCTTCATCAGCCTGTGACCTCAAACACTCATTGGATTGGTTCACAGCTGAGTGTGAAGCAGCCGGGATGAGGAACAGCATCTCTAAATCTGAGGCCATGGTTCTCAGCAGGAAACTGATGGATTGCCTACTCCGGGTATGGAATGTGGTCTTGCCCCAAGTGAAGGAGTTCAAGTACCTCGGAGGTCTTGTTCACGAGTGAGGGGAAAATGCAGTGTGAGATTGTTCGTCAAATCAGCAAAGCAGGGGCGGTACTGTATTCGCTCTACTGTACTGTTGTGACTAAAACGAAGCTGACCCAAAAAGTGAAGCTCTTGATCTACTGGTTAATCTTCGTTCCTACTCTCACCTATGGTCATGAGAGTTGGATCATGACCAAAAGAACTTGATCGCGGGTACAAGTGGCTGAAATGGGCTTTCATAGGAGTGTGGCTGGTGTCTCCCTTAGAGATAGGGTGAGAAACATGGCCATCCATTAGGAGCTTGGAGTAGAGCTGCTGCTCCTTCACGTTGAAAGGAGCCACTTGAGGTGGTTCAAGCATCTGGTAAGGATGCCCCCTAAGTGCCTCTCTAGGGAGGTGTTTCAGGCATGTCAATCTGTGAGAAGATCCAGGAGTAGGTGGAGAGATTATATCTCCACACTGGCCTGGGAATGCTTCAGGATACCCCAGGCAGAGGTGGTCAATGTGGCCCAGGAAAGGGAAGTCTGGGGTTGCCTCCTGGAGCTGTTGCCCCCATGACCCGATCCCGGATAAGTGGATGAAGATGAGATGATGAGTGGACGACACAAGAAAGTGAAAACACTTATTTCCATTGTGGTCCATTTAAAAATCAAATGACAAAATAGAAGTAATAATAATCATAATCATAATAATAATAGTGTGTATATGACAACAACAACCTAAACAATTTCTAAACACATTAAGACACTAAATTAACATTAAAAAGTATGCAATTAACAGGAAATAAAAGGGTAGAGTTCTTCTATAAACTTTTGAGGTCTAAGATATAAGGTTATAAAAACATTCTGAACTCACATGCCATTCCAACACCTTATACTGGAGAAAATTTTCATAATTTACTATCACATATGAAAAATGTCAGCTACCTATTTTATAAAAAAAATACCCAATCTAGAGCCTGTGGATCCCCACGGGCACAGCGCTTGGATACATTAAATAGTGTTTTCAATGTTAAATTTGAATGGCGACAAAATGTGTAATCTGTATCAGATCCAGATCAAACTTTGTCCGTTGATAAAGGATACCAACCTATATAACAATCTCAAATATGAAAGAAATTTGATCATTTTTGTAAAATCTCTCCCTCCGCACGTCTACACATCTGTGACGAGGCAGCAGCTTGTGTCCCGCTGTACGTCTAGAAACATGAGTGCCATTTTGAGAATAGAGCGCATTTCCACAATGCCAAAAAAACCCTCAAAAAGTAGGCAGGAGTGGACTGTGAGAAGCACAAAAATAGTGACGAGGGCTACATACGTGGCAGTAAGCATACCGTAAGCAACCATATGCAACTGTAAGTGTTGGGAAAGTGTAGGAACACGGACCCACAACAGGGGGCGCAAATGAACGGACAATGGAGTAAGTCAAAATAACAAGCTTTACTGTTGTGAATGTGCACAACGAATACAACCAATCACAGCAATGGACAACAGTCAATTCACAAAAGTGTCGTGTGGGCAGGCTCGAAGATAGGAGACGCCTCTCCAAGGTAAGACCGGAACCACACGCCTTTTCCGCCACAGGACCCCGGGAATACTGGAGCCGCCAAGTCCCGAACTCCCAGGTGGCCACTGCCTCCGCGTGTCGGACCTGGTACTGCTGGCGAGGAACAAAGGACAGTTAGATGGGGGCGCGTTTGCACCCAGGACTCCGAACAGCAGGGAAGTTACCTCCACCTCTCGTTGGAACAGTAATCCACAAACTAAGCACAAATCCAAAAAGATACACTCCGTAGCTTCGATACGTTACCTCTCTGGTAGAAACGATATCTCGGCAATGAGGTGGAGGTGCCGTCCTGCTGATATACCCCACAGATGATTGCCGTCAGCTGTCTCAGGTGATGGGTGACAGCTGTCACCGTAGCTGCTCACGTGAGGCGGCGGCGCCCTCTGGTGCCTGGAGCCCGCACTCCAGGCAGGGCGCCCTCTGGTGGTGGTGGGCCAGCAGTACCTCCTCTTCAGCGGCCCACACAACAGTAAGCAAGACTAGGAACACAACCATACACCATAATACACCAGCCTACACAGGGGATTACGCCACATCTGTGCAATTTTCCAGCATACTCCATACGCATCACAACGCAACTGTATGCAACACTGGTGTGAAAGGGGCTTAACACATAATGTTGGACACACTTTGGACTTTGTTATCTCTCAGTTTCTCTTAAGCACATATTAGGCATTGCTATTTCAGATCTCTTTTCTGTTATGTTTGAATTTATTGCTCCTCCATCTGCTGGTAAGCCACTTGTTCCTGCCTCTCGCTGCTGTTTGGTCAGGTCCTCGACAGCGGGGGAATTTGCTGCTGCCTTCATGGACTCTCAGCTTCATGCCATGAATGGATTGATGGAGAATAATGAGGGATAATGTTGGATTCTCTGAATAATGGAGAACATTATTCCCAGAAAATATCCTCTCTTCTTTCCACTTCACATACGCAGTAATTCTGGACTCTGTTGCACTGATGCACTGCAAATCCAGTCCTTCAAATTCCGACCCCTGGTTAAATGCCACGACCTGTGCCCTCAATGGGAGAGGAGGTGGAAAAAGGACAAATTAAAGGTGACTCTGGGTTTTCTGAGGGACAGTCTAACTGACTATCAGAAGGCCGTGAAGGAGGCATAAGAGCAATATCTGTCTCGTCTTATGTCTAGCAGTTGTCATCATCCCAGAGTGTTATTTCAGACTATAAAATCAGTTGTAAACCCATTTACCTCTGTTTTGATGGATGCTACAATCTGTGAGCAGTTTCTTCAGTTTTTTATCGACAAAGTCTCATCAGTCAGACAGAATGCTGATCAGAATTGTAATGTGAATTGTCTGTTACTCATGCACATTCTGCTAGTAGTTTGAGCCCATTTCTCTTTCGTCCCTCAGTGAAGTAGTGAAACACACAAAGCCTACAGGGTTTGTCCTATGGATGTTGTTCCAGCTAAGGTGTTGAAACTGTTGGGACAGATCTCCTAACTTTTATTAACATGTGTCTTAGCTTAGGGTCTGTTCCAGCTGCTTTTAAACATGCTGTAGTTTGACCCCTTCCTCTCACCTTGACTCATCATTTTTTTCCAATTTTAGACCTGTGTCACATCTGCCATTTCTGTCTAAGGTTTTAGAAAAGGTTTTGTTTATACAGTTACAGTCATTTTTAGAAGACAATTACCTCTTTGAAAAATTCCAATCCAGATTTAGATTCAGTACGGAGTCGGCATTTTTTAAAATGACATCACTTTTTCGGTAGATGCTGTAAATCCTGCTGTGCTGGCTCTGTTGGACCTCGCAGCAGCCTTTGATACTGTGGATCACACAGTACTTGTTTCCGGGTTAGAACATCTTATTGGCATTCAAGGTACTGCACTTAAGTGGTTTAGATCATGTTTGGCCAAAAGGAGTTTTTCTGTTATGATTGCTGACCTCTACTCATCAACTGCTCCTCTGTGTTGTGGATTGCCACAGGATTCTATTCTTTGGCTTGTTTTATTTTCTTTGTACATTTTGCCATTGGGGTCAATTATACCTCAGCAGAACCTGTCCTTTCATTGCTATGCTGATGATCTGCAAATCTATCTACCTATGAGGACTAATGGGAGTGATGCTTTCTTATCATTATTTAATTGTATTTGTGATGTAATGCAGTGGCTGTCCCAAAACTTCCTGGATGTCCTGTTTGGACATTCTGGCATGCCAAATGTAGTAATACAAAACTTTGATGCCCTGGCTAATTATGTAAAACCAGCTGTAAAGAATTTGGGAGTGATATTTGACAGCTGTTTGAGGTTTGATCAACAGATAAACTCTGTTGTCAAAGCAAGTTTCTTCCAGCTTCGTCTTCTGGCTAAAGTGAAGCACTTGCTCAGTAGACGTGATCTTGAGACGACCAGTCATGCTTTCATCAGCTCTAGAGTTGATTATTGTAATGCACTTTATTCTGGCATTAATTGGTCTTCTGTTGCTTGTCTCCAATTGCTCCCAGTTCATTTTGGAATTGATTTTAAGATTTTAATGTTTGTTTTTAAAGCTATTAATGTTCTTACACTTCCTTACCTTTCTGAAATTTTAACTCTCCACACTTAAAGTAGGACATTATGGGCATCTGGTCAGCTTTACTTAGATGTTCCAAGGTCAAAGACTGTTCCGAGACTGTCGAACACGCTACCTCTTGATTTACGCACTATTCCTGACCTAGCACTTTTTAAATCTAACTTAAAGACCTTATTTATCAATCAGTCAATTCAATCAATCAATTTTTTTTATATAGCGCCAAATCACAACAAACAGTTGCCCCAAGGCGCTTTATATTGTAAGGCAAGGCCATACAATAATTATGTAAAACCCCAACGGTCAAAACGACCCCCTGTGAGCAAGCACTTGGCTACAGTGGGAAGGAAAAACTCCCTTTTAACAGGAAGAAACCTCCAGCAGAACCAGGCTCAGGGAGGGGCAGTCTTCTGCTGGGACTGGTTGGGGCTGAGGGAGAGAACCAGGAAAAAGACATGCTGTGGAGGGGAGCAGAGATCGATCACTAATGATTAAATGCAGAGTGGTGCATACAGAGCAAAAAGAGAAAGAAACAGTGCATCATGGGAACCCCCCAGCAGTCTACGTCTATAGCAGCATAACTAAGGGATGGTTCAGGGTCACCTGATCCAGCCCTAACTATAAGCTTTAGCAAAAAGGAAAGTTTTAAGCCTAATCTTAAAAGTAGAGAGGGTGTCTGTCTCCCTGATCTGAATTGGGAGCTGGTTCCACAGGAGAGGAGCCTGAAAGCTGAAGGCTCTGCCTCCCATTCTACTCTTACAAACCCTAGGAACTACAAGTAAGCCTGCAGTCTGAGAGCAAAGCGCTCTATTGGGGTGATATGGTACTATGAGGTCCCTAAGATAAGATGGGACCTGATTATTCAAAACCTTAAATAAAGCTAAAGCTAAGATAAAGCTGGGTATCATCTGCGTAACAATGAAAATTTAAGCAATGCCGTCTAATAATACTGCCTAAGGGAAGCATGTATAAAGTGAATAAAATTGGTCCTAGCACAGAACCTTGTGGAACTCCATAATTAACCTTAGCCTGTGAAGAAGATTCCCCATTTACATGAACAAATTGTAATCTATTAGACAAATATGATTCAAACCACCGCAGCGCAGTGCCTTTAATACCTATGGCATGCTCTAATCTCTGTAATAAAATTTTATGGTCAACAGTATCAAAAGCAGCACTGAGGTCTAACAGAACAAGCACAGAGATGAGTCCACTGTCCGAGGCCATAAGAAGATCATTTGTAACCTTCACTAATGCTGTTTCTGTACTATGATGAATTCTAAAACCTGACTGAAACTCTTCAAATAGACCATTCCTCTGCAGATGATCAGTTAGCTGTTTTACAACTACCCTTTCAAGAATTTTTGAGAGAAAAGGAAGGTTGGAGATTGGCCTATAATTAGCTAAGATAGCTGGGTCAAGTGATGGCTTTTTAAGTAATGGTTTAATTACTGCCACCTTAAAAGCCTGTGGTACATAGCCAACTAACAAAGATAGATTGATCATATTTAAGATCGAAGCATTAAATAATGGTAGGGCTTCCTTGAGCAGCCTGGTAGGAATGGGGTCTAATAAACATGTTGATGGTTTGGATGAAGTAACTAATGAAAATAACTCAGACAGAACAATCGGAGAGAAAGAGTCTAACCAAATACCGGCATCACTGAAAGCAGCCAAAGATAACGATACGTCTTTGGGATGGTTATGAGTAATTTTTTCTCTAATAGTTAAAATTTTGTTAGCAAAGAAAGTCATGAAGTCATTACTAGTTAAAGTTAATGGAATACTCAGCTCAATAGAGCTCTGACTCTTTGTCAGCCTGGCTACAGTGCTGAAAAGAAACCTGGGGTTGTTCTTATTTTCTTCAATTAGTGATGAGTAGAAAGATGTCCTAGCTTTACGGAGGGCTTTTTTATAGAGCAACAGACTCTTTTTCCAGGCTAAGTGAAGATCTTCTAAATTAGTGAGATGCCATTTCCTCTCCAACTTACGGGTTATCTGCTTTAAGCTACGAGTTTGTGAGTTATACCACGGAGTCAGACACTTCTGATTTAAAGCTCTCTTTTTCAGAGGAGCTACAGCATCCAAAGTTGTCTTCAATGAGGATGTAAAACTATTGACGAGATACTCTATCTCCCTTACAGAGTTTAGGTAGCTACTCTGCACTGTGTTGGTATATGGCATTAGAGAACATAAAGAAGGAATCATATCCTTAAACCTAGTTACAGCGCTTTCTGAAAGACTTCTAGTGTAATGAAACTTATTCCCCACTGCTGGGTAGTCCATCAGAGTAAATGTAAATGTTATTAAGAAATGATCAGACAGAAGGGAGTTTTCAGGGAATACTGTTAAGTCTTCTATTTCCATACCATAAGTCAGAACAAGATCTAAGATATGATTAAAGTGGTGGGTGGACTCATTTACTTTTTGAGCAAAGCCAGTAGAGTCTAATAATAGATTAAATGCAGTGTTGAGGCTGTCATTCTCAGCATCTGTGTGGATGTTAAAATCACCCACTATAATTAGCGTATCTGAGCTAAGCACTAAGTCAGACAAAAGGTCTGAAAATTCACAGAGAAACTCACAGTAACGACCAGGTGGACGATAGATAATAACAAATAAAACTGGTTTTTGGGCAGGCTTTTAACACTTCATGGGGAGGTGACATGTTCTGTTTTTATGTGCTGTTTTTACTTTTTTTTTAAAGCCCTCCGTAAAGCTAGGACATCTTACTACTCATCACTAATTGATGAAAATAAGAATAACCCCAGGTTTCTTTTCAGCACTGTAGCCAGGCTGACAAAGAGTCAGAGCTCTATTGAGCCGAGTATTCCTTTAACTTTAACTAGTAATGACTTCATGACTTTTTTTGCTAATAAAAGTTTAACTATTAGAGAAAAAATTACTCATAACCATCCCAAAGACGTATCGTTATCTTTGGCTGCTTTCAGTGATGCCAGTATTTGGTTAGACTCTTTCTCTCAGATTGTTCTGAGTTATTTTCATTAGTTACTTCATCCAAACCATCAACATGTCTATTAGACCCCATTCCTACCAGGCTGCTCAAGGAAGCCCTACCATTATTTAATGCTTCGATCTAAAATTAGAAAGGTCTTGTCTCAGAGTGATGCTGAAAAACTAATTCATGCATTTATTTCCTCTAGGCTGGACTATTGTAATTCATTATTATCAGGTTGTCCTAAAAGTTCCCTGAAAAGCCTTCAGTTAATTCAAAATGCTGCAGCTAGAGTACTAACGGGGACTAGAAGGAGAGAGCATATCTCACTCATATTGGCCTCTCTTCATTGGCTTCCTGTTAATTCTAGAATAGAATTTAAAATTCTTCTTCTTACTTATAAGTTTTTGAATAATCAGGTCCCATCTTATGTTAGGGACCTCATAGTACCATATCACCCCAATAGAGCGCTTCGCTCTCAGACTGCAGGCTTACTTGTAGTTCCTAGGGTTTTTAAGAGTAGAATGGGAGGCAGAGCCTTCAGCTTTCAGGCTCCTCTCCTGTGGAACCAGCTCCCAATTCGGATCAGGGAATCATTAGTAATTGATCTCTGCTCCCCTCCACAGCATTGATTCATTGATAAAAAGAGGGATTTTCCCAAGATTTCAAGATTTTTCCCCGACTTTGACCTTTGACCTATGATCTTGAAAATTTAATCAGTTCTTGCTTATCAAGATCTGAATCTTCAGTGAAAAATTTCATAACGACATATGAAAAAATTGTGGGCTCCAGGCTGTTCGTAAACAAACAGAAAAACAAACAACTGGGCAAAAACATAACCTATGTAATAATGACAGAGTTTTGAACACAGCAGCAGTCCAGCAAATGTGTTCTTTATCCTTGCTTGGTGTGTCAGGGCAGGCGGGAGCCCGTCACCAGGAGCGGCTGGACCTGCAATACAGACTCCCAGACTTGACTTGGGTGTAAGAGAAAACGTGGTCTTTATTTCAGGCACAGGTTCGGTACACATGGGGTCAGTCAGCGTGGCAGAGGTACAAACGGGATCAGGCTGAGATACAGTCATAAACAAGCAGGGGTCAGAGGCACAAGCAAACACCAACATCCAGGATGAAGCGAGAGGCATGGTCAAAGAATACAGTGCAAGGTTCAGAACAAGGCAAGACAAAAATCAGGATTGTGAATGGGTGCTGGAAAGTGTACGAAGACAACAATCTGGCGAACAAGTGAAGGACTGTGGAGTTTAAATACTTGTGGACTAATTAGTGAGAAGCCAGGGACAGGTGGTGTAAACGAGGTGCACGTGAGGAACAATCTAGAAGGGGTGTGGCTTCTGGCTAAAGAGTAAGACAGGGCGAGAGTGCAAGGAAGAGAGTGAGCAAAGTGGAGTGATGAAATAGACAAAGACACGTGAGCAGGTGGCGTGATGTAATAGACAGTGTTGCCACAGTTACTTTGAAAAAGTAATCCAATTACTGATTACTGATTACTCCTTGAAAAAGTAACTTAGTTACTTTACTGATTACTCAATTGTAAAAGTAACTGAGTTAGATTACTAGTTACTTTTTTAGTTACTTTTCCCAGCTGCCGACAACAACCCTCTGCCACCTCAACATGACAATGATACCTGTTTTGCCAAAACTTACTTTATAGTCACCCTTTCTTGACTTCAATGAAAATAAATACTTGTTTTATAAAAAGTAAAATAATCTTTCTTGACCTCATATTTAACTGTTGACAGCACTGTAACAGTAAAACTTGCAATTTCGAACCTACATTGTTTATAAATGTAACTATTAAATTCATTCTAGCATTTTTCTAACATTTAAATTCTCTCTAAATATTTTACTTGTCGAAATTAATATTATTTTAAGTAGTATTAGTAGTTGTAGTAAAAAAAAGGCTTCAAAACTGGACCTTTAATCTAGGGGTGTTGTGAGGGGGGCACATCCCTCCCCCACGCCCCCATTCCATCTGGATTCGCCCCTACTTTGGCGTTTGAGCACAAAGAATGGATAACATTTATTTATGCAGAAAACGTGACCAGATTTACAGGTAAGAAAGTTTTATTGTGTTTTCACATCATGTGGTCCTCAGAAAGAGAGTTTAGGTGCATTTGAGTGGAAAATAATGTTAGTTGTTGACGCGTCGCGGAGGATCAGCTGTTTTAACGTGCAGATACGGAGCGGCTCAGCTCTAAATAAAGGAGGAAAAAAAGTATAAAAATGTCTTTGTAAAGCTCAGTGCAGGTGTGCTGATCACCGTGCTTTAAGAGGAGACGACGAGTCGAGCAGGTGCAAAAAACCGTGGATGAAAAGCTCACAGCTCACTTAAAGTGGGCAGTTCAGTCGAACCCCGACCTCCTGCCCACAGACCAAGTTTAATGCTGCTATCGACCCACAATGAAAAATAATAGTAACACACAGTGACATGGAGAAGTAACTTTAATCTGATTACTGATTTGGAAAGATTAATGCGTTAGATTACTAAAAAAAAGTGGTCAGATTAGAGTAACGCGTTACTAAGTTACTAAGTAACGCGTTACCGGCATCACTGGTAATAGACAAAGACACGGGAGCAGGTGCAAGAGTGTGAGCGAACAGAAACAAAACAGACTGAATCAAAGTGAGGGAAAACATGGCAGGTGCAGGGCGTGGAGTGAACAGAAGTAACTGGGCGTGAGACCAGGAATAAAGACATGATGGGAGGTGCAGAGTGGAATCAAACAGCAAAAGCAGAACAGAGCTAAAATGGAAATCATGGTCAGAATGTAATACAACAACAGGAACCAAAATCAAACATGAGCATGAGTACAAAAGCAACTAGAACTGATCAGGAAATCAATACAAAAGCAGAATTAAACAGGAACAGACTAATAAACAGAAATCAAAACCCGATATAAAAGTATAACAGAAAACATATACAGATGAAAGCTAAATGATAAACAATGAAAACACAAACTGGCTGAAGAAAACTAGAACAGAACTGGACAATGGCTAAAGTATGGAAAGTAACAAAGTGATAAGAAAAACATAACAGAATAACTCATGATGAAAATAATTACTGATAACTCAAAGCTGAAGCAGACGGAGAACCACAACAAGGGGAAAAACAAGGGCTCAGTACCCTGACCCGGCCAAATCCCTGACAGCTTGGTGTGCACAGACTTAACAGCATTACATTCATTTCTGTCAGACAGTTCATGCTGTTCAACTCCCTTCACTATCAAAGTATGTAACGCTTTTATTGCAATGCAGAAGGGCCAGTGTCATGACAAAGATTTTTACAATGACATCACAGTGTCATTGTTTCATGAGATTTAGTAACTTGACAGCACTGACAAGGCTTTAACTGAAAGTCATTAACCGAATTATATGTTAACGTCTGCCTTCTGTGTGTAATGCTTAAATTAGCTGTGTTCAGGGATAGCTCCATGGGTGCAGGGGTGCAGAGGGCTTGCTACTTTTTAAAACTTTAAATGTTCTGTGTTGTTCTGTGTGAATCCCTTGATATGATGTATCGTAGCATGTCAATCAAAATGCTAAAGGCATAAACAGATTTATTAGCAACTCACCAGGTGGTGCGCTGCAGAGCCGAGGAACACCAGCAGCTCATCTTCTCCTCGCAGCTGACGCTCATGAGCTCCTGATCAGGAGCAGACTACTTAAACCCCGGCTCTGAGCTCAGTCTTGGTAAGAGTGTCGGTGACCCTGACCCACAAGGGCCTTCCAGTGTCTCTCTGTGACTTTGCATGATACTGCGTGAGCCTTCTATGAGAAATCCATGACCCTGTCTATGCTGACACTTCCATGCACTCTGACGTCTGAGCTTCCCGCAGCACATCTCTCTAATTGGCCGTCTCATTAGAGAGCTCATTGATCTTTTGGTGTTTCCAGACACTTTACTGCATGGCTCCCACACTGCATGCTCCTGGCTCCCACTCCACCTTATGCACGACATCACTTTGGAACTCATCTGCTCTCAGCCTCAGAGCGCATAACTCTGCCATGTTCAGCTAAGTTCCTGCATGACTGTGAGATCCAGTTCTCACGCTGCTCCTGTTTGTGACTGTGCATGATGAAGAACTGTTTCCAAGAACTGTATTCAAGAACTGTTTCCAAGAATGAGTACCAAGAACTGTTTCCAAGAACTCGTGCCAAGAACTGTTTCCAAGAACTGTATGAGCTCTGATGCAGAACCACTAAGAACTTTCTGAGTTGTTTCTAAAGCAAGGTACCGCTTAACTGAAACTGCGTCATTAGACACTCAGCGTCTGACCTCTGAGGACAATTCATGAACTGTGAACATTCCTGCCTAAAGTGTACAGTGAACTGTTTGTGGTTAAAGGCTTCCAGTGTGATGAGTGCAATCACTCACCTCTCTTCTCCTCCATCCTCCTAGTTCCTCGTCCTCGGATCTCTACGTTACACCTGACTCTAGTTCCAGCTCTGTGTACTCCAGAACTCCAGCTTGTTCTCAGACTCCCAAGTCTGGCCCTGTGTGCACTGTGGCTCCTGAACTTCCACCACTATATGTGGGCCCAGTCTCAGCTCAGCAGGCTTCCCCCAGCTCAACACCTCAGTTATTTATTATTGTAAATAAAGCTCTTTTCGTTCACAACCTGTTGTGGTTCTTGCTCCATAGCGTTTGAGTCCATCACCTGTAACGGTCCGGTCCGGACCTCGAACCATAACAGAAGACTCTTGCCATAAATATGGACTTAGAAGGAGTAGATCCAGTCCAGCAGGCTCTCAGCTTTCAAGGTAGATTCCTGGGAAAATACAGAAATCCATAAATTCCATGGGGGACCAAGTTCTGAACCTCTCAGCCCAGGTTTCTTGCATGCCCATCATCGTGATGAACCCACCCACTGTGATCCCAGCTGGATGTCGTTCTTTGTTCCACCGCCTGCCACGCACTCTGTGCTGGATGCTGTGTATATAAAATAATTATTTTGTGTCGGATTAATCATTTTCTCTGCAAATTGGCCATTGAAAATGGCTGTAATCACTTCCTGCTCCAGCTTCAAGCTGCAGAAAGCATTTTGAGCCATCTAAAAAGGTAATTATTTGTCATGTTTACATTGTCATGGCTTGGTTGTGTGTTCTTTTCTTCTTGTGTGCAGCTTTTAAAGTATGTTTATGAGAGATTCAACTTCTTGTTATAATCATTTAGACAAGCTCCACTCTGATTCGACCTGCTGACATCACCACTTGCTCTGTTCACTTCTTCTTTACTCCACTTGATGAGCTGCACATCGTGTTGGCAATTAGATTGTGCCGCGTAGCACGACATTTATGCGTGAAAGATTTTTTGAACATTTCAAAATTCTCTGTGCACAACAGCATGCACCGGCGCCCCTCTCGTATTCAGTCTGCACCTGTTAAAGACGAGTTTACTCTCCAGCACGACACAGGTCATGCTAGTGCATAAATCAAAGATATGCTCGTGTCAGGGGGCCTTTATACTCCAAGCATATTTACTGAAAATAGAGTGTGACGAACCTAAATGAGATGGTGAAGACTCTTTTTTCCAGGCATGTGAGAATGCAAATAAAGAAAATGCTTAACGTGGCAGGGGGTTAAGAGGATCGTAGTTGGGGGACAATTAAAAACAGTACCCTTAATTCTTTGTAAATTTATGTGAATTCAAATTGCTCAACAAAAGCTAGCCAAGCTAGCAGCTAATGTGAAGCTGTTCGTTACACTAAAGCTTGTAACGCTAATTGTACCAAACAGTGAAATATCATCACACCATTTAATAAGCAAGTTTTACATCCCCATTGACTGAGATGGAGTTGACCAAGAAAGAAGCCCCTGCTCCAAAATCAGCACCTTCAAGTTAGATTGGAATTTGCAGCTGCCCACATACACAAGTTTTAAGGTCAGATGAATCCTCTGACACATGAGGTGGACTGTCAATGGATGTGTGATTATATGAACAATCTGGACATTCTACCATGATCACAGGCACTGTGTCAGCGTTAGTGTGTCTCACAGCCATGTGAGTTGCCACCGGACCCGGTGCCACGAAGGGGCGTTTGAGGGCGAAAAGCCCTCACATCATCAACCTCGCCCCCTCGGATATGAGAGTTATCAAAAATAAAAATAAAAAAGAAAGAAAAAGAAATACTGGAAAATATAGCGCCTCGAAGTTTTGCGGATTTTTTAGTCCAATTTTGCATGCTTTTTTTTTTTTTTTTTTTTAAACCGCGCATTGTGCTCTGCGTCCTCATCAAGCAGGCCGGTGTTCTGTCGAGATGACAGGACACCTGTTGCAGCACTGCGAAGGGAGAGCATACACATTGTGTTCTGCGTGTCTGTTTATAAGAATCTTCTCACCCAGAAGAAAAAAGAGCACCAACAACTACCCATAACTGTGCTCTTCACTCAGAAAAAGACACCTGCAGCGAGGTGTGAGTGGAAAAAGGCGCGACAGTGGTGCGGCGCCAGGACGAAGAGGCGCGATCAGAGGAACTGTGAAATACTGGTCAGTCACTATTAATAATTTCTTATGTGTCCAACCTCGTAGGTTGATCGTTAAAATTAAATTCATTAGTTCTAAAAGCCATCATAATTATTTATAGGAAAACGTTCTATTTTTATTTCTCAAACAAATGTTTGGGCCTGAAAACAGGTTGGTCTTATTTTTCTACTAAGGTTTGAACTTTGAGAGTGTTTACACACGAGAGAAAAGTGAGAAAATGTTCATGCCTGTTTGAGAAAAGTGTATAAAGTGTGTAGTGAGGGGTTTTACAGCCTTAAAACGTCTATAATAATTGTAAAAAATAACGCTGACTACTTCACAGATTTCGCCTATTGCGGGCTATTTTTGCGGGCTATTCCCCTGTGATAAACTCATTGCCCCCTTAATATTTTTTTTCTGGCGCCGGGCCTGGTTGCCACGTACCTCTGAGATGCACAGATCTCTCCCCCACCTGTTTTTATTTTTATATATCCTTATTATTTGTTTTCTAGAAAACAAAAAACAGGCTCAGCAGGTAGGCATGTCTGTGCATCTCACACCCGTGCCTCACCGTGCTCAGCTGATTTCCAGAGAGGGAGAGAAAGACAGAGAGAGAGGTTTTTATATTATTTTTTGTGCTATGTAACACTTGCTTTGACAATGAAAGTGTATGTTTCTCATGCCAATGAAGCGCAACTGAAACAACATTTTGAACCTATAACTGTGTGTGTGTGTGTGTGTGTGTGTGAGAGAGAGAGAGAGAGCACAGCAATTGCATATGCCCCTGTGACTCCTGGCAAACAACACTCCAGAGAGGGGGGATCGGGGGGGAGAGAGAGAGAGAGATTTCAGCTTATGCTTGCTGCACACTGCTAACATTGTGGGGTTTCCTGCTGGGTTCATTATTTTATTTTATTATGTTGTTATGTCTCGTATTTTGTGCTGTACTGCATGCAACATGCATGAATCATTCGAGCCTGCTCCGAACCACATTCTGGCTAATCGAACAGGATTCGTACATTGCTGTATGACTGCTGTTGGGATTGCCTTAATTGTCTGTCCTGTGTGAATGCAGCTCGATGTTTCTTTGCTTCGTGACATTTGTGCTCTAGTGTGATGTGGCCCTTGATGATGTATGCTGTACAATCCTTCCACCTGACCAAAGAACAGTTCAAAGGACATCATTAAAAGCCCACATTTACCATGCCACGATGAGTGTATGTAAATGTCCAGTCACAACTATATATATAGGGTGTGTCTTAAAAATGAATTTAGGAAATTTTATTCTCTCACCCTCTAAAATGGTTCAGTTGACCATAAAAACACTGCACAAAAAAGAATTTTGAAAACAAAGAATATATAGAGGTGCCCCTGGGCCACTGAATATTATGCCTGCCAGCATTATAGTTAATTATACTATGTTAGGGTGTGTCTTATTTTTGACTTTCTGATTTTTATGCCTCTTACCTCCAGTTAAGTTCCATTCAGGAATTTAAATAACTAGATGAAATTTCATGATCTGGCTCAACATTTAGGGTAAGTGTACCATACCCATTAAGCCCATGTACCCTTTAAGCCTACTTTCAACTGTGATGTCAATTTACAAAAAAACAGTAAAACATATATTTTGCCATCATTCCATCATCTAATCAAATGGTTTGTTACTTCTATGACATTTTTATTGCATACAAATCACATTTTCCATTGTTGAGTTAGCCCCACCCTAAAGTATACAGTCTCAGCACACCTGATGAGAAGACACCCCAAAACTTTGGTGTTTTGGGACATGTCAGATGTCATCCATTTTCAGAAAATTTCAGCCACATCTTTGGTAAGTACAACCCCAGTTCCAATGAAAAGCTGGGACAGTGGTATGTTTTTTGGTGCAATTTTTTTCCCATTCTTGCTTAATGTATGACTTCAGTTGTTCAACAGTCTGCGGTCTCCATTGTTGTATTTTGTGCTTCATAATGCGCCACACATTTTAAATGAGGGACAGGTCTGGACTGCAGGCAGGCCAGTCTTGTACCCGCACTCTTTTACTACAAAGCCACGCTGTTGTAACACATGCAGAATGTGGCTTGGCATTATCTTGCTGAAATAAGCAGGGATGTCCGTGAAAAAGACTTTACTTGGATGGCAGCATGTGTTGCTCTAAAACCTGGATGTAGCTTTCAGCATTGATGGTGCCATCACAGATGTGCAAGTTGCCCATGCCATGGACACTGACACACCCCCATACCATCACAGATGCTGGCTTTTGAACTTTGCACTGGTAAGAATCTGGATGGTCTTTTTTCTCTTTTGTCCAGAGGACACAACGTCCATGATTTCCAAAAACAATTTGAAATGTGGACTCATCAGACCACAGCCCATTTTCCACTTTGCATCTGTCCATTTCAAATAAGTTTGGGCCCAGAGAAGGTGGCAGCGTTTCTGGATGTTGTTGATGTATGGCTTTCACTTTGCATGGTGAAGTCTTAACTTGCACTTGTATATCAATCAATCAATCAATTTTTTTATATAGCGCCAAATCACAACAAACAGTTGCCCCAAGGCGCTTTATATTGTAAGGCAAGGCCATACAATAATTATGTAAAACCCCAACGGTCAAAACGACCCCCTGTGAGCAAGCACTTGGCTACAGTGGGAAGGAAAAACTCCCTTTTAACAGGAAGAAACCTCCAGCAGAACCAGGCTCAGGGAGGGGCAGTCTTCTGCTGGGACTGGTTGGGGCTGAGGGAGAGAACCAGGAAAAAGACATGCTGTGGAGGGGAGCAGAGATCGATCACTAATGATTAAATGCAGAGTGGTGCATACAGAGCAAAAAGAGAAAGAAACAGTGCATCATGGGAACCCCCCAGCAGTCTACGTCTATAGCAGCATAACTAAGGGATGGTTCAGGGTCACCTGATCCAGCCCTAACTATAAGCTTTAGCAAAAAGGAAAGTTTTAAGCCTAATCTTAAAAGTAGAGAGGGTATCTGTCTCCCTGATCTGAATTGGGAGCTGGTTCCACAGGAGAGGAGCCTGAAAAGCTGAAGGCTCTGCCTCCCATTCTACTCTTACAAACCCTAGGAACTACAAGTAAGCCTGCAGTCTGAGAGCGAAGCGCTCTATTGGGGTGATATGGTACTACGAGGTCCCTAAGATAAGATGGGACCTGATTATTCAAAACCTTATAAGTAAGAAGAAGAATTTTAAATTCTATTCTAGAATTAACAGGAAGCCAATGAAGAGAGGCCAATATGGGTGAGATATATGTAGTGACAAAGTGTGTTAACTGACAATGGTTTACTGAAGTGTTCCTGAGCCCACGCAGTAAGATCCTTTACACAATGATGTTGGTTTTCAATGCAGTGCCGCCTGAGGGATCGAAGGTCACAGGCATGCAATATTGGTTTTTGGCCTTAAAGCGTGCGTGTAGAAATTTCTCCAGATTCTCTGAATCTTCTGATTATATTATGGACTGTAGATGATGGAATCCCTAAATTCCTTGCAACTGAACATTGAGAAACATTGTTCTTAAACTGTTGGACTATTTTTTTCACGCAGTTGTTCACAAAGTGGTGATCGTCGCCCCATCTTTGCTTGTGAACAGCTGAGCCTTTTTAGGGATGCTCCTTTTATACCCAATCATGATACTCACCTGTTTCCAATTAGGTGTTCTTTGAGCATTCATCAACTTTCCCAGTCTGTTGTTGCCCCGTCCCAACTTTTTTGAAATGTGTTGCAGGTATCCATTTCAAAATGAGCAAATATTTGCACAAAAACAATAAAGTTTATCATTTTGAACATTAAATATCTTGTCTTTGTAGTGTATTCAACTGAATATAAGTCAAAGAGGATTTTCATATCATTGTATTCTGTTTTTATTTACATTTTACACAATGTCCCAAATTCATTGGAATTGGGGTTGTAGAAACAGTAATAAAAGAAATGGGGGAAAAAAGGCAACCTAGCTAATGGAAGCTAACCGCTAGCGAAAAGCTGACCACTCCTAAAATTCACAACAGGAGAAATTTAGTTCAATAAGATTCACAATAGATGCACTTAAAAACTAAAAGTAGTGTTAAACAGAAATAAAAGAAATGAATATAACCTTATAGAGATTAGAACACAGCGTCATAACAGCACACAGTCCGTCGGGAGCAAGTAGTGCGTTCTATCGTCTGTGATATTTTTAATTGTTAAGTTCTCTCCATATACAGCTAAGCATGTCGACTGTACTCCTCTCCAATCTTACTCTTGAAGGTTAATGTGGAATCTTTCTGTTCATAGACAGTCAAAAGGACCTTGCTCCCTTCCAAATGACTGCATACTGTTCCTCTCTGAGGCAAATAGAGCATGGAAGAGGAAATAAAAAAATGAAGGGATGACATCTCACTTGATTCTGCTGGACAGTCAAAAGGATCATAAATTCCAACTGATCAACAACAGGTATGTTGTTTCAGTTTTGATGGGCATGGCCTTTTTTATTGAGGTTTCATTTTTATTCAAAGAAACATGATGTTGTATGATTCATTTATATATACAGTACCAATCAAAAGTATTTTACACACTTTCCCATTCAATTAAATGGCAAAGTCTGTCCAAACCTTTGACCGGTACTGTTCACTGGAAAAATATTCATTGGAGCATCATTTTTGCTTTGTGGGTAAATGCTGTTTTTATTCAGAGAAACACTATGAAAGGTTTCAAATTGGTTTCAAATAAACCAGGATAAAAACAAACAACTAATAACGCAAAACTGGAGCAGAAGGAAAACAAAAAGCGAGAAAAGGTGGGCTCAATGCCCTCATCAGGCCAAAACCATGACAGAAATGAGTGACTATAACTTTTTTCAAGGTTTGAGTTCCATTAACTTAATTACTGTATTAAAATGAACTGTTCGGTTTAACAGTGTACTGCTGTGTGAGCACAATGTGGTATCACAACTCTCACATGGTTGCACTGCATTCGTGCACATGCACACTCACATGCACAAAACTGTCACCACAGGATCGTACAGCCCCGTGCACAGCTGTACCAATGAATGACAAAGTGTGTCCAGAATTTTGACCGGTACTGTTCACCGGAAACATATTAATTGATGCATCATATTTGCTTTGTTGGTAAATGCTGTTTTTATTCAGAGAAACACTATGAAAGGTTTGAGTCAAATTGCCTTTGGAACAAACAGTTGGTGGCTGAAGCTGAAACTTGAAAACCACTTTAAGGTGAGTGGTCTCCATGTAGTTTGCGGTGTCAGTCAGCTCACCTCAAATCAGAATTAAGGCTTGCGAAAAAGTCTTACATTTAAAGATTGCATTCATTGTTCTTATAAGGTTCTGTGCACTCTCATTATTTGGTTCTTACACATTATGTTTGATTTATGTACATTTGCACAACATTTAATTGCCACATTGTAAAACTCAATGAGTTAGTTGAACTCTAACCATTTGAGGAAACTGCCTTAAACCATTTGAGTTTGCCAACTTAAATAAAATAATTTTCAACAATTTAACTGTTAAAGTTTTAGTAACTTAACAATTTATAGTTAATTAAACTTATGTAAATCTAATTTATGTTTTTTTCAATAAAAAAAGTGACAAACAGAACAAGGTTCAGAACACAGTAAGACAAAAAAATCAGAACTGTGAGTGGGCGCTGGAAAGTGTACTGGGACAACAATCTGGTGGAGAAGTGAAGGACTGTGGGGTTTAAATACATGTGGACTAATTAGGATGTGAGATGAGGAACAGGTGGTGTTAATGAGTTGCACGAGGAACAATCTAGAAGGGGGTGTGGCTTCTGGCTAAAGAGTATGACAGGGGCAAGAGTGTGAGGAGGGGAGTGAGCAAAGTGGAGTGATGAAATAGAAAAAGACACGTGAGCAGGTGTGAGAGCAGGAGTGAAATGGAAACACAAAGCAAACAAAGTGAGAGAAACGACACAGACAGCAACAAGGTGAGAGACATGGGGCAGGTGCAATGATGTGAAGGACTACGGGGAACTATGAACTGAGGCAGAACAACAAATTTAAGACTACTTATAACAGAAAGCAAAACTGGAAAAGTAAGCATGACTGATGACAACAAAATAAACAAGTCAATCAATCAATCAATTTTTTTTTTATATAGCGCCAAATCACAACAAACAGTTGCCCCAAGGCGCTTTATATTGTAGGCAAGGCCATACAATAATTATGTAAAACCCCAACGGTCAAAACGACCCCCTGTGAGCAAGCACTTGGCTACAGTGGGAAGGAAAAACTCCCTTTTAACAGGAAGAAACCTCCAGCAGAACCAGGCTCAGGGAGGGGCAGTCTTCTGCTGGGACTGGTTGGGGCTGAGGGAGAGAACCAGGAAAAAGACATGCTGTGGAGGGGAGCAGAGATCGATCACTAATGATTAAATGCAGAGTGGTGCATACAGAGCAAAAAGAAAAAGAAACAGTGCATCATGGGAACCCCCCAGCAGTCTACGTCTATAGCAGCATAACTAAGGGATGGTTCAGGGTCACCTGATCCAGCCCTAACTATAAGCTTTAGCAAAAAGGAAAGTTTTAAGCCTAATCTTAAAAGTAGAGAGGGTGTCTGTCTCCCTGATCTGAATTGGGAGCTGGTTCCACAGGAGAGGAGCCTGAAAGCTGAAGGCTCTGCCTCCCATTCTACTCTTACAAACCCTAGGAACTACAAGTAAGCCTGCAGTCTGAGAGCGAAGCGCTCTATTGGGGTAATATGGTACTACGAGGTCCCTAAGATAAGATGGGACCTGATTATTCAAACCTTATAAGTAAGAAGAAGAATTTTAAATTCTATTCTAGAATTAACAGGAAGCCAATGAAGAGAGGCCAATATGGGTGAGATATGCTCTCTCCTTCTAGTCCCCGTCAGTACTCTAGCTGCAGCATTTTGAATTAACTGAAGGCTTTTAGGGAACTTTTAGGACAACCTGATAATAATGAATTACAATAGTCCAGCCTAGAGGAAATAAATGCATGAATTAGTTTTTCAGCATCACTCTGAGACAAGACCTTTCTGATTTTAGAGATATTGCGTAAATGCAAAAAAGCAGTCCTACATATTTGTTTAATATGCACTTTGAATGACATATCCTGATCAAAAATGACTCCAAGATTTCTCACAGTATTACTAGAGGTCAGGGTAATGCCATCCAGAGTAAGGATCTGGTTAGACACCATGTTTCTAAGATTTGTGGGGCCAAGTACAATAACTTCAGTTTTATCTGAGTTTAAAAGCAGGAAATTAGAGGTCATCCATGTCTTTATGTCTGTAAGACAATCCTGCAGTTTAGCTAATTGGTGTGTGTCCTCTGGCTTCATGGATAGATAAAGCTGGGTATCATCTGCGTAACAATGAAAATTTAAGCAATACCGTCTAATAATACTGCCTAAGGGAAGCATGTATAAAGTGAATAAAATTGGTCCTAGCACAGAACCTTGTGGAACTCCATAATTAACTTTAGTCTGTGAAGAAGATTCCCCATTTACATGAACAAATTGTAATCTATTAGACAAATATGATTCAAACCACCGCAGCGCAGTGCCTTTAATACCTATGGCATGCTCTAATCTCTGTAATAAAATTTTATGGTCAACAGTATCAAAAGCAGCACTGAGATCTAACAGAACAAGCACAGAGATGAGTCCACTGTCCGAGGCCATAAGAAGATCATTTGTAACCTTCACTAATGCTGTTTCTGTACTATGATGAATTCTAAAACCTGACTGAAACTCTTCAAATAGACCATTCCTCTGCAGATGATCAGTTAGCTGTTTTACAACTACCCTTTCAAGAATTTTTGAGAGAAAAGGAAGGTTGGAGATTGGCCTATAATTAGCTAAGATAGCTGGGTCAAGTGATGGCTTTTTAAGTAATGGTTTAATTACTGCCACCTTAAAAGCCTGTGGTACATAGCCAACTAACAAAGATAGATTGATCATATTTAAGATCGAAGCATTAAATAATGGTAGGGCTTTCCTTGAGCAGCCTGGTAGGAATGGGGTCTAATAAACATGTTGATGGTTTGGATGAAGTAACTAATGAGAATAACTCAGACAGAACAATCGGAGAGAAAGAGTCTAACCAAATACCGGCATCACTGAAAGCAGCCAAAGATAACGATACGTCTTTGGGATGGTTATGAGTAATTTTTTCTCTAATAGTTAAAATTTTGTTAGCAAAGAAAGTCATGAAGTCATTACTAGTTAAAGTTAATGGAATACTCAGCTCAATAGAGCTCTGACTCTTTGTCAGCCTGGCTACAGTGCTGAAAAGAAACCTGGGGTTGTTCTTATTTTCTTCAATTAGTGATGAGTAGAAAGATGTCCTAGCTTTACGAAGGGCTTTTTTATAGAGCAACAGACTCTTTTTCCAGGCTAAGTGAAGATCTTCTAAATTAGTGAGACGCCATTTCCTCTCCAACTTACTCTAAAGCCAATAGAGTCTAATAATAGATTAAATGCAGTGTTGAGGCTGTCATTCTCAGCATCTGTGTGGATGTTAAAATCGCCCACTATAATTATCTTATCTGAGCTAAGCACTAAGTCAGACAAAAGGTCTGAAAATTCACAGAGAAACTCACAGTAACGACCAGGTGGACGATAGATAATAACAAATAAAACTGGTTTTGGGACTTCCAATTTGGATGGACAAGACTAAGAGACAAGCTTTCAAATGAATTAAAGCTCTGTCTGGGTTTTGGATTAATTAATAAGCTGGAATGGAAGATTGCTGCTAATCCTCCACCCCGGCCCGTGCTACGAGCATTCTGACAGTTAGTGTGACTCGGGGTGTTGACTCATTTAAACTAACATATTCATCCTGCTGTAACCAGGTTTCTGTTAGGCAGAATAAATCAATATGTTGATCAATTATTATATCATTTACCAACAGGGACTTAGAAGAGAGAGACCTAATGTTTAATAGACCACATTTAACTGTTTTAGTCTGTGGTGCAGTTGAAGGTGCTATATTATTTTTTCTTTTTGAATTTTTATGCTTAAATAGATTTTTGCTGGTTATTGGTAGTCTGGGAGCAGGCACCGTCTCTACGGGGATGGGGTAATGAGGGGATGGCAGGGGGAGAGAAGCTGCAGAGAGGTGTGTAAGACTACAACTCTGCTTCCTGGTCCCAACCCTGGATAGTCACGGTTTGGAGGATTTAAGAAAATTGGCCAGATTTCTAGAAATGAGAGCTGCTCCATCCAAAGTGGGATGGCTGCCGTCTCTCCTAACAAGACCAGGTTTTCCCCAGAAGCTTTGCCAATTATCTATGAAGCCCACCTCATTTTTTGGACACCACTCAGACAGCCAGCAATTCAAGGAGAACATGCGGCTAAACATGTCACTCCCGGTCTGATTGGGGAGGGGCCCAGAGAAAACTACAGAGTCCGACATTGTTTTTGCAAAGTTACACACCGATTCAATGTTAATTTTAGTGACCTCCGATTGGCGTAACCGGGTGTCATTACTGCCGACGTGAATTACAATCTTACCAATTTACGCTTAGCCTTAGCCAGCAGTTTCAAATTTCCTTCAATGTCGCCTGCTCTGGCCCCCGGAAGACAATTGACTATGGTTGCTGGTGTCGCTAACTTCACATTTCTCAAAACAGAGTCGCCAATAACCAGAGTTTGATCCTCGGCGGGTGTATCGTCGAGTGGGGAAAAACGGTTAAAGATGTGAACGGGTTGGCGGTGTACACGGGGCTTCTGTTTAGGGCTACGCTTCCTCCTCACAGTCACCCAGTCGGCCTGCTTTCCCCGGCTGCTCGGGATCTGCCAGGGGGGAACTAACGGCGGCTAAGCTACCTTGGTCCGCACCGACTACAGGGGCCTGGCTAGCTGTAGAATTTTCCACGGTGCGGAGCCGAGTCTCCAATTCGCCCAGCCTGGCCTCCAAAGCTACGAATAAGCTACACTTATTACAAGTACCATTACTGCTAAAGGAGGCCGAGGAATAACTAAACATTTCACACCCAGAGCAGAAAAGTGCGGGAGAGACAGGAGAAGCCGCCATGCTAAATCGGCTAAGAGCTAGTAGCTACGCTAAGCTAGCGGATTCCTAAAAACACGCAAAGCGAATAATGTGTAAATAATTTAGAGGTGATTCAGCAGAAGGAGTGCTTTAGTTAAGGCACGTAAAGATTACACTGGGAAACAAATCGTAATCTAGATAACTAGATCAATCTAACTGCGCAGATCAAACAGCTAACAGATACAGAAAAACACCGCTGTGCTCCGGAACAAGAAGTGATACAATACCGCAGTGAGAGCCGACCACCAGTAGAGTCAAGTAAAAAAGTAAAAAAAAAAAAAAATAAAAAGGTAAAAAAGTAAAAAAGTCTTGAAAAAGACTATTAGTTCAAAGTCCAAAGCAGCAGGTAGCAGTCTCTGTGTAAACAGTCCCAACAGAGAGCCAAAATTAACAGATACAGCAAAACACCCAAGTGATAACCTAATTACTAAATAAGCATAATTAGAGATAGTACAACTTAACAGAAGCTGACTAAGAGAACAAGGTGGTAAAACAAACCATAAGAAAAGCAGTGACAAAAACCAAAACAGAAAACAAAACCTGACATTAAGCACAGCAAATATTACAATAGAGAGAAACTAAATAACCAAGTGATAAATTAATGAACAATAAATGAATACACAACTGACTGAAGAAAATGAGAACTGATCCAAAGTAAAAAGTAACAAAGAAAAGTGACAACAGAATAAACCAGGATAAAAACAAACAACTAATAACGCAAAACTGGAGCAGAAGGAAAACAAAAAGCGAGAAAAGGTGGGCTCAATGCCCTCATCAGGCCAAAACCATGACAGAAATGAGTGACTATAACTTTTTTCAAGGTTTGAGTTCCATTAACTTAATTACTGTATTAAAATGAACTGTTCGGTTTAACAGTGTACTGCTGTGTGAGCACAATGTGGTATCACAACTCTCACATGGTTGCACTGCATTCGTGCACATGCACACTCACATGCACAAAACTGTCACCACAGGATCGTACAGCCCCGTGCACAGCTGTACCAATGAATGACAAAGTGTGTCCAGAATTTTGACCGGTACTGTTCACCGGAAACATATTAATTGATGCATCATATTTGCTTTGTTGGTAAATGCTGTTTTTATTCAGAGAAACACTATGAAAGGTTTGAGTCAAATTGCCTTTGGAACAAACAGTTGGGGGCTGTAGCTGAGACTTGGAAACCAGTTTCATGTGAATGGTCTATATGTAGGTTGTCGTGTCGATCAGTTCACCTCAAATCAGAATTAAGACTTGCGAAAAAGTCAACATTGCTGTTCCATTTTTATGCACGTGTGCATGCCTGTGTGTGTGTCCACATGCATGCTGGTGAGAGACTACTGGGACAAAGCATGTTTTTAAACTCCAGTCTATAGCAAAGATTTTGTTGATATTCTTCAAATTTTCAGAAAACAAAAAGACGAGTGCTCACAGTGAGATGTGTGAAGACAGCAGGACTCAGATGAAAAATCAACTTCTATAAGTCTAACTATGGGTGGTGAATGAAACAACAGGGTGGGTCTTCATTTGAAGAAGAATAAGAAGAGGCAGCCTTTATTGTCATTGTACGTATGTACAGCGGGCAAAATAAGTATTGAATGCGTAACCATTTTTCTCAGTAAATATATTTCTAAAGATGTTATTGATCTGAAATTTTCACAAGATATCAGTAATAACCCAAATCTTCAATAGATACAAAGAAACCAATACAAACAAGTACATAAAGTACAGGGTCCTAAAATCTTTTGAATTTCTGTAGAAATTCTACAGATTTTTTTTTTAATTAGAAATTCTAAAGAATATTTTTGGCATTGAAAGCACACTGCTGTTACTCCATATAACATCAAAATTTATTCCTGGTTTGTGGCACTACCTGCGGACTACAAGGTCTGTTAGAAAAGTATCTGACCTTTTTATTTTTTTCAAAAACCTGATGGATTTGAATCACGTGTGCTTGCATGAGCCAACCTTAAACCTTCGTGCGCATGCGTGATTTTTTTCACGCCCGTCGGTTGCATCATTTGCTTGTAAGCAGCCTTTGTGTGAGGATGGGTATAATCTTTCGTCGTTTTTTTCTTTGCAAGGAAATGGCAGAACAACTCGATCAGTGCGACTGCATCAAATTTTGCCACAAACTGGGCAATAGCCAGGTGGAAACCAGTCGGATTATTAAGATGGCTTTTGGTGATGATCCTCTGGGCATCACACAGATTAAGGAGCGGTACAACCGGTTTAAAGATTTCTGCACAACGGTGGAGGGCACGCCGCTCTCTGATCGACATCAACACGCTGAAACGACCGGATCATTTCCAAAGTGAACGCTGTGATGATGTGGGACCGTCATGTGATTATCCGAGAAATTGCGGAAGAGGTGGACATCAGCACTTTTTCGGCACATTCCACTGTGAAAGAAGATTTTGCCATGAAAAGAGTGGCGGCGAAATTCATCGGCATGAAGCTGATGGCGCAGCAACAGCGCCTCCGTGATGAAGCCTCACAGGACATGCCCTGACATGTCCAGCTTGTCCACAATTTCTCGGATAGTCACACGACTGAAAAGCCACCGAAAGCCATCTGAATCTTCCGAATGGTTGATGAGCTGGGCATGTTACAACATGTCCTGTGAGACTTCAACACGGAGGCGCTGTTGCTGCACCATCAGCTTCGTGCCGATGAATTTCGCCGCCACTCTTTTCATGGCAAAATCTTCTTTCACAGTGGAATGTGCCGAAAAAGTGCTGATGTCCACCTCTTCCGCAATTTCTCGGATAATCACACGACGGTCCCACATCATCACAGCATTCACTTTGGAAATGATCCGGTTGTTTCAGCGTGTTGATGCCGACGGGAGCGCGGCACGCTCTCCACCGTTGTGTGGACATCTTTAAACCGGTTGTACTGCTCCTTAATCTGTGTGATGCCCAGAGGATCATCACCGAAAGCCGTCTGAATAAACCGAATGGTTTCCACCTAGCTATTGCCCAGTTTGTGGCAAAATTTGATGCAGTTGCACTGCTCCAGTCGTTCCGCCATTTCCTTGCAAAGAAAAAAACGACGAGAGACTCCACCCATCCTCACACAAAGCTGCTTACAAGCAAATGACGCAACCAACAGGCGTGAAAAAAATCACGCATGCGCACGAAGGTTCAAGGTTGGCTCATGCAAGTACACGTGATTCAAATCCATCAGGTTTTTGAAAAAAAATAGAGGTTGGATACTTTTCTAACAGACCTTGTAATTTGTGGCCCTTCAAAGGAAAATATTTTGACATCTCTGGTCAAAAATATGTGTGAAGTACACACATTCCTCCTGTATGACTACCACTTTATGTCTAGGAAAGGCACCCAGATGGAATTTTATACATAAACGATAGTTATAAATCAGGTCCTAGGTTGGGGCATTTGAACACGGATATGGGTTGGATGTTGGCAAACTGCTAAGCAATGCTGTTTTACAGACAAAAGCTTGTGGTTTTGATTCATGGTCTATAATCTCTCAAGTACTTCAGTTTTTCAGAGTGTTCTAAACCATCCTGGGTATGGTTTTTGTGTACATATGTGTTGGGCCTATGGTAGCCTCTCCAGAATGTACAGAATGTTTCTCTACCAACAACTAAAAGGATAGCCCCCCCCCCCCCATACACACACCAATTTGAAAAATGGATGGGTTTTTCTACCAAACAACCAAAGTTGTTGTTGTCCATTTGGTTGCTCCCATTTTTGTTTGGGGTCGCCACAGAGGATACAGCTATATCCGCACTGGTATTTGGCACAAGTTTTACGCCAGATGCCCTTCCTGATGCAACTCCAGTGTTACCTGGAGAAACACACACACAGCCACTGGTGTTCCAAGGAGGTCGCCCATCCAAGTACTAACCAGATCCTCCACTGCTTAGCTTCTGAGATCTGATGGGATCAGACTGACACAGTGCAGACCAGCTGCATACCAAACAACAGAAGTATTCTTCAAAAAAAAAGAAAGATAACAGCTTGAAAAATGTTAAGTAAATAATTACCTTTAAAATACCATACTCAATTTCCTGCGGGAGATTTGAGTTTTGACATTCAAAATGAGGCAGATGGAGATTGCATACTGGTAGTGTGTGAATAGCCCTACCACGAAGAAGCAAAACTATAACTTACTGCCTTTATTACATAAATCAGCAGGGAGAGACTGTGGGCTGAGTCTGACATTTTGATGGAGACATTCTGTACTTGATAACATGCAAATTCAAATGATGCTGCTGAGGCCAATGGCAGAGCCCATATGTGTCTCTCTGTTCCACTGTTCCTTCTCACCAAGGCTCTCATTTCAGGGCAGTGATGCATGATGCTATCTATTACATTGCTCAGTGTATTTGCATTCCTGGTATGTAAAGTGTGTTTTAATAATGTCACAACGGATGATGTTTAGCTGCTGGTTGAAAGGAGAGATGGTGACAGCATCAGAGTTTGTCAGTATATTTGTTGTGTGTTGGGGGGTGTTTGGCTGGACAAGGTTGGGTTGCTTTGTGTTTATTTTCCTTCCCAGGTGATTTGGGGCTGTTCTCTGAGGAAAATGTGCTGCAGAAGAGTCTCTCTCCTCTGTTACGATGATTGGCTGCACCTGTTGCATTCTCGTGCGGCTCTCTATCAGGACAATCCACGACACCTGTGATGTTCACGTGCAGATCTGAGGACTTCCAGCTGGTACCAATGTAGTGATGAAGAACTACATTTAAACCAGCAGTGAGTTGGATAAGATTGCCGGAGAATACGACCTTGTGACGACTGTGTGGGGACGCTGAGGGCCGTTTCAGAGTCTGACATCGCGCCTGTGAAGGAGGATGAGGGTGAGAGGCAAACGTTGTCAGCACATGACAGAGGTGAATATTCTGAAAAGTTTATCCGTGAATGTAAATTGGCGTTTATACGCAGCTATAAGTAATTATTGGTGGAAAATGTTTGGCGTGCTCCTCACGGCAGTGGCGTGCGGATTAATGATCCTCCACTAGCTGTGAGCAGCAGCCTCTTTGAACTAAGTTTTGAAACCAGACCTAAACGTGTAGCTGATAAGTTTGCCTCTAAACAATATTTCGTAGTAATAAGTGTTGAATAATCTTATCTCTGTTCCTCCTTCGCAGAGTACAGTCTGGGAAAGTCACCTGGGGGGGGGGGGGTGTTGGCGGAACTCCTGAGTCATGAACGTTTGGACTCCGACTGTTGAGACGCTGAGAGAGCGCGCCGCCTTTTCACCTCACCAGAACTCTAATTATTTAGTATTTCATATTTGCACAAAGGGAGAAAAATAAATGTGTTTTCTTTTTGGAACTGCTTCTGATTATTTCATGCTGGGTTCAGTCAGATACTGGACCGCTCCTCAATCCGCGTCTTATCCATAACAATATTTGAAAATAGCTTCTGTCATCATAAGGCCATCATGGAGTGAGGGAGGTTTGACTAAATTTAAAAGATGTCTCCTTTTGATGGTAAGCATGCTTGGATAATGTGAATCTGAAGTTGGACAGTGTGCAGTATGAAAGCAAGCATCCTTTGTTGTGAAAAAGTCATCAACAGAATAACAACTGTTATAAGGAATTTACTGACAAATTTTTTTAATCAAACTAGCACAAAGTAATGTTTGAAGAACAAAATTATATTTTATCACTTAGAGTTTTAAGGCACCCCTTTCACTCATATTTTTGAGTGGAACAGCATGTTCCATTATACAGTGTAGAGGGAAAATGTAAATCCCTTTAATTCTTTGTTTGATAAGCTGTAACATGAAAGCTGTATCAACCCCTTCTGACATATGGGGCAACACAATCTTTTTACTCAGTTACAACGATATATTGGTCCTGAGCTAGAGAGATAAAGTTCTACATTTTGGAATCCTGCAGTTTTTATAAAATCTGTGAAGTCAGTACTACGTACTGTACTCGCAGAATAATGTTGTCATGCGTGCCATAGTTTGAAGCACTGCTGGTCCAATAAGAGAGCGCAAAACATTCAAGACGGCAGCAACCAGGGTGCATTGTTCTAGATGTTCTGAGGAGGAAAACACAGTGAAAACATTTTAAAAGGGTACAAAAATATGCTATATTGCAGGGGTGCACATAACTGGTACTCACTGTGCATGTGTGTGCTAAAAAATCATTGATGCACAGCAGTCAGCACATAGAGGGAAACACTTTTCCCACAATCTGTCACTGCTTTCCTCCTATGAAGTGCTTCCCTTCCTCTTGTTTCAGACGAGTATCTGGTACAGATAAAGGATTTTTGATGAGTATGAGCATGATACAAGTAAAACTTGTTAATATTTGTGCTCGTGCTGAAAGAAAATTCTCATTGGCTAACTGACTGTCTTCACGCTCTGTGATTAGCCAGTCACACACAGCGCCAGCCCCTCCCTACACAGACACATCTCTGCACCCAGACCTCACTCTCGCACACAGACAGGATCTCTCTCTCTCTGTGCTTGGCTTGATTCTACCTCACGTTGCTCTCTCAGCTCGCCTCTTTTTTGGTTTGTATGATATTTAAACTTAACTTGTTTCATATCGTACATGGTGCCTTTGACAAGACAGAGCTGAAAATGGCTCTTGTCGCGTCAGTCACTGCCTCCACTCCAGTCATTTTTTAAAATTTATTTATTTACTTTTTAACCATTTGTTTGCTCTTAGATTGGCTGGTGTTATAAAGTCAGTTGGAAAATTTGCTCCTACTGAACGTGGTGTTTTTGAGAAGAATACAGTGAACAAGGCTGACATATTATTTCCCTGTTTGCCATCACTGGATGTTTGCATGAATCACCAATTTCACACAGATCATTAAAAATAGGCTTACAGACCACTTACACACATACACTGTCATGGTTTTGGCCTGATCAGGGGGCGATGCCCTTTTTTCCCCTTTCTGTTGTTTTCTCTCTGCCCCAGCTCTGATTTATTAGTTGTTTATTTTCATCATTGTTTATTTTCTTGTCTTTCATTGTCACTTTTCTTTGTTATTTTTTATGTTAGCCATTGTCTAGTTCTTTGCAGCCGGTTTGTGATTTCATTGTTTATCATTTGTTTTTCATTGTTCCATTGCTTATATGATTTTTTGTTTATCACTTACTCGTCTTATTTTCTGGTCTCTTTAGTTATTTTTGTTTTCTTAGTCAATTCCTGTTCAGTTTGGTCTTAGTGTTTGTTTTCTTATCAGCTCTCTTGTAGTTTGTTCGAGTGTTCATGTCTGATTTTAGTTCCTGATCCTAGTCGTATTATATTCGTTTGTAGCTATGGTCATTGTTTTCTGTTATGTCTCACCCAGTTAATTATGTTTACTCCACAACACTGCACCTGCTATTGTCTTTTTCTCACACATTGATTCTGTCCACTCTGTTCTCTTTCACTCTCACTCTTGGCACCTGCTCTTGCTTCTCTGTATCTTACATCTCTTCATTTTGTGTACTCTCTTCCTCCCCATCTTGCACAGTGTTTACTCTTTGTTCACTAACCACACCCCCTTTCCAGATGATTCCTCACGTGTATCTCATTGACACCACCTGTCCCTCCTTTCACTCTAATTAGTCCACATGCATTTAAACCCCACAGTCCTTCACTTCCCTGCCAGATTGTTGTCTTGTACACTTTCCAGCTCTTGTTCTCAGTCCTGTTTTTTGCCTTGCCGTGTATGGTATCGCTGCTCTGTATTCCTCGACCATGCCTCTTGCCTCATCCCAGATGTCTGTGTTTGCTCATGCCTCTGAACACTGCTCGTTTGTGACTGCGTCTCAGCCTGACCCTGTTTGTACCTCTGCCTCGCTGACTGATTATATGTGTACCAAACCTGAGCCTGGAATAAAGACCATGATTTCCTCCACACATAAGTCTAGTCTGGAAGTCTGTATTGCGGGTCCAGCCACCATGATAGCAGGGCAGCCACCCGGCCTGACATCACAGCAGTTGCTGAGCTACGTTGCGGCGAAGAATTTGACAGTTGTGACCACTGGAGACCTTCAAAAGTAGGTCAAGGTCACTGGACTTCGAACCCATGCAAAGTACTCCTCCAAGGCATGTACCCACCAAATATGAAGTTTCTACGAGCAACAGGTGCCGAGCTACGTTGCAGCGTAGGATTTGACAGTTATGACCATTGGTGACCTTGAAAAGTAGGTCAAGTTGACTGGCCTTCAAACCCATGCGAAGTGCTCCTCCAAGGCATCTACCCACCAAATATGAAGTTTCTGCAAGCAATAGGTGCAGAGCTACATTGCAACGAACGAATTGCGGTCAGACGGACAGACGAACTGATGGAAGGACGGACGGATGGACAACCAGGATGCTCTATGCCCGGGTAAATTAACTATCATGCGGAATTGTAAAAAAATCATACTTTACAAAAATACTTTTTTTTTTTTATTTTAAAAAACTTTATTGAGCAAGTTAAAAACATTTATATATTGCGCACATTCATCTTTGAAAATCCGTACATTACTCAAAGGGAGTAGAATGAAGTAAAACTTATATTTTCTACCCCCTTTCACGTTTTATTTTCGACTACGCAGACAAGAATAAATAAAAAAAAAATTTTGACATCATATATACCTATATAAACACACACCTTGCATTATACATATCAACATGTATTTACATAAATACACTACCTCTATACACAAATACCCTTGCATACACCAATACACACACTAGATTCAATGAGATTTGACAATATAACACTTTTAACCCACATACATGCACCCATGGGCACCCAAGCCCATGCATGCACACACATTTACCTATATTTGATTAAACTTGATGATATAACATGATATGACATAATAATATAACAGTTTTTGTTTTTTTTCCCCACACACATGTATCATGGGCAACTCGTGTGCATTCATATTTCCCATACCTTCGTTATGACCACATAATATCGAATGACAATAAATGACAATACAAACAACATAAAGGAAACATGGAAAATATTGAATAATATTATAACAAATAAATTCAAATCAAATAACTAACAGCCCATGGGAAAATCAGCAATTAATTGACAGAAATCCACACACAATGTTACTTGGCCCGGTAGAAGAAAGGGAAATTATTAAGGCAGTTGGTACATGTAAAAGTAAAAAGTCAATGGATCATAATGATATACATAGGTCTTTAGTAAAGCAAATAGTTACTGAAATTGCAAAATCATTAGCATATATTTTTAATAAATCATTTCAAACTGGAATTGTTCCAAACAGTATGAAAGTGGCAAAAGTGAAACATTTATTTAAATCTGGTAGTAAACATCTTTTTACAAATTACAGGCCTGTGTCTCTATTCTCACAATTTTTCTAAGATATTGGAAAAGCTTTACAATAGCAGATTGGATAAATTTATAAAACGACATAACTTGCTGGACGAAAGTCAATATGGTTTTAGCGGGTAGGTCCACTGCACTGGCACTGCTCAATTCAGTACAAGAGATCAGTAGTCATATGGACCAAAGGGAAATAGTAATAGTGTTGTGTGTTGGGGGGTTTGGCTGGACTTTTTGGTGTTGCTTTTATTTTGTTTTTCTCTCCAGGTGGTTTTGAACTGATTCCTGAAAGGAATGTGCTGTACAGAAGAATCCTTCACCCTCATTAAGCCTATCTGCTGCACCTGTGGATGACGCTCACGTGCGGACCTAAGGACTTTCAGCTGGGACCAATTATGAGATGAAGTACTGCATTTAAGCCCTGAGTGACCAGGGCTGAATTGCCGGAGAATACGACCTTGTGACAACCGTTTGTGTGACGCTTAGGGCCGCTCCAGGTTCTGACACATCGTGCCTGTGAAGGAGGTCGGGGGTGAGGGATACATGCTGTCAGCACACTTCAGAGGTGACTACTGCTTGAGTAATTAATGATTGTAATTTGGCGGCTAACGCAGCTTTATTGGAACAGTGGTGAAAATTGTGTGGTTTGCTCCTCACTGCCGTGGCGTGCGGATTAATGATCCTCCACTTGCCGTGAGAAGCTGCCCCTTTAAATTAAGCCTGAATTTAAAGCTGAACGTGTTGCTGATGATGTGTGCCTCTGAATGGTGTTTTGTGTTACAGTGTTAACTTACCTCACCTTGTCCGTCCTTCACAGAGTCAGTTCGTGTCCTAACCACCTGGGGGCGGGGTTTCTTGGGTCCAGAACTGCCGGGCTCTGATCAGTTTGGGTGCTGTGAGAGCGCGCCGTCCTTCACCTCGCCAGGCCATTATATGTCTTTTGTTTGCACTTGTATTATTGCACAGGAGGGAAATAAATTTTGTTCTTTGGAACCGCTGTCTGATTATTTAGCGCTGGGTTCAGTCAGACGCTGGTTCGGTTCTCTAACCCGCGTCGTTATTTGGGAATTACAATAAAGACATACAAATTCAATTAAATATACAAGGGGTAATCAGAGAGTGTGTCAAAGAAAATAAGTTCTTAGGTGTTAATATTAATGAAAGAATTAATTGGAAAGCTCATATTCAACATATTCAAAAGAAAGTGTCAAAAAGTATTGCAGTACTAAATAAGGTAAGGCATGTTCTTGATTGCAAAGCACTTCATACTCTGTATTGTTCATTGGTTGCTCCCTACTTGGCTTACTGTGCTGAAATATGGGGCAACAATTATAAAACCACATAGCAATCATTATTCATTCTTCAAAAAAGAGCATTAAGAACAATTCACAATGTAGGTTATCGAATTCACACCAATTCATTGTTTATTAAATCTAAAATATTAAAACCTCATGATATGATTATGTTTAAAACTGTCCAATTAATGTATAAAGTGAAAAATAAGCAACTGCCCCTCAGAATTCAATAATTTTTTTAAGGAGAGAGAGGGAAAATATAATTTAAGGGGCTTGCATCTACATTTTGGAGGGTTTTTTTCTGGACTGCTTACAAATGGTCCAGAATGTGGCTGAAAGGCTACTTACGGGGTCATCAAAGGGGTCACATGAAAATTCAGTAAGATATATCTTCTATTATATATTCCAACTCTAAGGTGTATACTAACGTACTCCTAAATATTTTTAAAAAAGGGAAAAAAGAGGAAGAAAGAAGAAGGGACAGAGGGACATGTAACACAGATTCTTTCCATTTCCCCATCAATTTTAGACTTCAATTTAAAATTGAGGCTTTTAAGGTGGCAGTAATTACACCATTACTTAAAAAGCCATCACTTGACCCAGCTATCTTAGCTAATTATAGGCCAATCTCCAACCTTCCTTTTTTCTCAAAAATTCTTGAAAGGGTAGTTGTAAAACAGCTAACTGATCATCTGCAGAGGAATGGTCTATTTGAAGAGTTTCAGTCAAGTTTTAGAATTCATCATAGTACAGAAACAGCATTAGTGAAGGTTACAAATGATCTTCTTATGGCCTCAGACAGTGGACTCATCTCTGTGCTTGTCTTGTTAGACCTCAGTGCTGCTTTTGATACTGTTGACCATAAGATTTTATTACAGAGATTAGAGCATGCCATAGGTATTAAAGGCACTGCACTGCGGTGGTTTGAATCATATTTATCTAATAGATTACAATTTGTTCATGTAAATGGGGAGTCTTCTTCACAGACTAAGGTTAATTATGGAGTTCCACAAGGTTCTGTGCTAGGACCAATTTTATTCACTTTATACATGCTTCCCTTAGGTAGTATTATTAGAAAGCATTGCTTAAATTTTCATTGTTACGCAGATGATACCCAGCTTTATCTATCCATGAAACCAGAGGACACACACCAATTAGTTAAACTGCAGGAATGTCTTACAGAAAGACATGGATGACCTCTAATTTCCTGCTTTTAAATTCAGATAAAACTGAAGTTATTGTACTTGGCCCCACAAATCTTAGAAACATGGTGTCTAACCAGATCCTTACTCTGGATGGCATTACCCTGACCTCTAGTAATACTGTGAGAAATCGTGGAGTCATTTTTGATCAGGATATGTCCTTCAATGCGCATATTAAGCAAATGTGTAGGACTGCTTTTTAGCATTTGCTCAATATCTCTAAAATTAGAAAGGTCTTGTCTCAGAGTGATGCTGAAAAACTAATTCATGCATTTATTTCCTTTAGGCTGGACTACTGTAATTCATTATTATCAGGTTGTCCTAAAAGTTCCCTGAAAAGCCTTCAGTTAATTCAAAATGCTGCAGCTAGAGTACTGACAGGGTCTAGAAGGAGAGAGCATATCTCTCCCATATTGGCCTCTCTTCATTGGCTTCCTGTTAATTCTAGAATAGAATTTAAAATTCTTCTTCTTACTTATAAGGTTTTGAATAATCAGGTCCCATCTTATCTTAGGGACCTCATAGTACCATATCACCCCAATAGAGCACTTCGCTCTCAGACTGCAGGCTTACTTGTAGTTCCTAGGGTTTTTAAGAGTAGAATGGGAGGCAGAGCCTTCAGCTTTCAGGCTCCTCTCCTGTGGAACCAGCTCCCAATTCGGATCAGGGAGACAGACACCCTCTCTACTTTTAAGATTAGGCTTAAAACTTTCCTTTTTGCTAAAGCTTATAGTTAGGGCTGGATCGGGTGACCCTGAACCATCCCTTAGTTATGCTGCTATAGACTTAGACTGCTGGTGGGTTCCCATGATGCACTGAGTGTTTCTTTCTCTTTTTGCTCTGTATGCACCACTCTGCATTTAATCATTAGTGATTGATCTCTGCTCTCTTCCACAGCATGTCTTTTTCCTGATTCTCTCCCCTCAGCCCCAACCAGTCCCAGCAGAAGACTGCCCCTCCCTGAGCCTGGTTCTGCTGGAGGTTTCTTCCTGTTAAAAAGGGAGTTTTTCCTTCCCACTGTTGCCAAGTGCTTGCTCACAGGGGGTCGTTTTGACCGTTGGGGTTTTTCTGTAATTATTGTATGCCTTTTGCCTTACAATATAAAGCGCCTTGGGGCAACTGTTTGTTGTGATTTGGCGCTATATAAATAAAATTGATTTGATTTGATTTGATTTGAAATGTTCATCAACAACTACTATGCCCTTTTGGTGACTTTTGCACAATTTATTTTCAAATGGCTTTGCACCAGGTGGAAATACATTGCTACTTCTCATGTGGATGGTGTGATTGATGGCACTGGTAGGGCAGCCAAGTCAAATGTCAGGGGAAAGGTGATGTGCAATGGTCCCAATGCCACCATTGTGCAGTATGCCAAAGATTTTAGTGATGTAGCCCAGAAATGTATGCCTGAAGGTTATGCACATTCCCCAGTCTGAAATGTCTAAGTTTCATGCTATTAGATATACAGATGGTTCAATATGCAACTTGTTTCATCGAGGCATGGACAATAAACTACTGGTTTCTGTATTATCAGTGTTACCACACTAACTTTGAAAAGTTACTTTATTAGTTATTTTTACAGTTACATTATGGAGTTACTTCATTAACAGCTGCGGAGAACTTGTTGAGAGCTGCTGAATGTAACTAACAAAGTCACCAGTAATTTTTAAGCTTGAGTACTCAGAAAAGTAACTTAGTTATTGATTAGTTACTTTGCTGATTACTCAGTCTTAAGAGTAACCAAGTTAGATTACCTTATTAGTTACATTACTTATGAGTTACAAGTTGTAGGCAGCTGCTAATAAAGTAACTTCATAAAGCTGCTAATGAAGTAACTGTATAAAGTAACTGTATGAAGTAACTAATAAAACATTTTTTCAAACTGTGGCAATACTGTGTATTATATCCACAGGCTTCCCCCAAAAAGAATGGATTGAGAGTTGGTGGGTGCACCTTCCCTGATGAGGTAATGAAACCTGTAAGGAAGGGCAAATAGTCTTAGCCAGTGCAAGTAGATGCCATTGATTACAGGCCTGAAAGTATGCTGGGTAAAGCCCTGGTCCCACCAAATAATGACGGATGAATAATGAGCCACGCAGCGTTTTTTTTTTTTTTTTTTGCTACAACACAATTTATTCAACTATCGTGGGAGAATGGTGGCTCTGAGAGGCTCTTAGAGGCATTATCTTCAGTTAACAAGGCTCATCTCTGAGCGTGGTGCTAATTTCAAGATGTTCAAAAATTAGCTCCAACAGCATGGGGCAGTTTGTGTACAAGTTACTACGACGACAAACAAGGATTTTAGAGGCGTATGTGTTGCTTGCCAGGCTGCTAAAATCCCATTATTTATGCACCTGGAAGCTACGCAGGACCTGAGAGGCTATTTTTGGAGTGGCTGCCCTCTTCTGCACACAATTCCACTTACTCTGTGTGCCAAACGCTGTATATAAAGTAATTATTTTGTACCGGATTTTCTGTCAAACCTTGAATGCTGAAAACACCTCTAATCGCTTCTCGAATCACAGAAGACTGCTTCATCTGGATGCTTTTTTTCCTGTCTTTCCTGCTCAATGAGGAATGTATTTTGGAACAGCTTAAAGGTAACTATTTGTAATGTTTTATAGCTTGGTAAAACAGTTGCATGTTCATTCCTAGCTGTAAAAGTATATCTATGATCGATTTAATATCTTGTTAATGGATCAGATTGGGCTCCACTGTGTGTGCACACTGACACACAGAACACCACCAACACCAGCTCGCTAAAGAGTGATTTTGCAGTTAATAGTGGACAAACACAAAGTTAAAAGTTGGATCACAGTGTCAAAGTGGCTGTGTGTTTAAAGCCGTGGAAGAAATAACGCCAGTGAAGCTGTGAGATGGAGCGCAGAGCTGTCCAGGTACACAGAAGGAGAGTGCGTAAAAGAGCGATTTTGCAGACATAACACAATATTAAAAGTTGAATCACAGTTACTTTAGGCTGTGGAAGAAATATAAATATATATATATATATATATATACATATATACAACCCCTGGCAAAAATTATGGAATCACCGGCCTCAGAGGATGTTCATTCAGTTGTTTAATTTTGTAGAAAAAAAGCAGATCACAGACATGACACAAAACTAAAGTCATTTCAAATGGCAACTTTCTGGCTTTAAGAAACACTATAAGAAATCAGGAAAAACTATTGTGGCAGTCAGTAACGGTTACTTTTTTAGACCAAGCAGAGGGAAAAAATATGGAATCACTCAATTCTGAGGAAAAAATTATGGAATCATGAAAAACAAAAGAACGCTCCAACACATCACTAGTATTTTGTTGCACCACCTCTGGCTTTTATAACAGCTTGCAGTCTGTGAGGCATGGACTTAATGAATGACAAACAATACTCTTCATCAATCTGGCTCCAACTTTCTCTGATTGCTGTTGCCAGATCAGCTTTGCAGGTTGGAGCCTTGTCATGGACCATTTTCTTCAACTTCCACCAAAGATTTTCAATTGGATTAAGATCCGGACTATTTGCAGGCCATGACATTGACCCTATGTGTCTTTTTGCAAGGAATATTTTCAGTTTTTGCTCTATGGCAAGATGCATTATCATCTTGAAAAATGATTTCATCATCCCCAAACATCCTTTCAATTGATGGGATAAGAAAAGTGTCAAAATATCAACATAAACTTGTGCATTTATTGATGTAATGGCAGCCATCTCCCCAGTGCCTTTACCTGACATGCAGCCCCATATCATCAATGACTTTGGAAATTTACATGTTCTCTTCAGGCAGTCATCTTTATAAATCTCATTGGAACAGCACCAAACAAAAGTTGCAGCATCATCGCCTTGCCCAATGCAGATTCGAGATTCATCACTGAATATGACTTTCATCCAGTCATCCACAGTCCACGATTGCTTTTCCTTAGCCCATTGTAACCTTGTTTTATACTGTTTAGGTGTTAATTATGGCTTTCGTTTAGCTTTTCTGTATGTAAATCCCATTTCCTTTAGGCGGTTTCTTACAGTTCAGTCACAGACGTTGACTCCAGTTTCCTCCCATTCGTTCCTCATTTGTTTTGTTGTGCATTTTCGATTTTTGAGACATATTGCTTTAAGTTTTCTGTCTTGACGCTTTGATGTCTTCCTTGGTCTACCAGTATGTTTGCCTTTAACAACCTTCCCATGTTGTTTGTATTTGGTCCAGAGTTTAGACACAACTGACTTGTTATGTGTCGGACGCAGCTCGGAGAACCGACCAGCGTTTGAAGGACCCAGTATGAAATAAGCAGAGCACGGCACAAAGGCTAACTGAATTTAATACATAACAGTGATAATAACAAAAAGGTGCGGCCTGGCGTGGTGCACTCCCAGCAGCGCTAACGGTCCGGAGCCAGAAGCTGTTTCGGACCCAAGGACCCCGCCGACACCCCCCAGGTGGCCGCAACAACCGAGTCTGTGAAAGAAGGAACCATTATGTGAGTCCACACTCTACACACAGAACACTTAAAGGTGTACAAACAGCAAACACTTCCTGGCTTGATTGCTGATCAGCTTCCCAACCTGCAGGCATGGAACATCCAGTTCACAAAACTCCACCGCAGTGGAAGCTGATACATGACTAACAAACAGCTCAATACAATAAGGTGTGAGGGACACCACATTTACTGACTGTATAACTGTTAGTCACAAAATCTAACGTACCTCAGGAAGTGTGCTGACGAGCGTGAGACCTCACCCCCTCCTCTTTCACAGACTGTGCATCAAACCTGGACGTTCTCAGCATCCGCTGTTGATGAGATGGCTCCCAAGACGACGATCTCACCCGTCTGGTCACAAGGTCGAGTCTCTGGCAAATACACACTGTGCACTCCAGTCTTAAATGCCAACATGTTCCAATCCATCCAGATGCACCACAGCTGTGAGTCCTGACGAGTCGCAGGTGATCAGGGTGAGGTCCTGACAGCCTCAGCAACACAGCCACTCAGTCCCAAACGCAAGCCACCTGGGAGGAAACCAAAAGACAAACAAACCGGCAGCCAGGCCCCCCCAGCCATATAACATGACTGTGAACAACCAACATCTTTTGCAACAGTGTGTGATGATTTACCCTCTTTTAAGAGTTTGATAATCCTCTCCTTTGTTTCAATTGACATCTCTCGTGTTGGAGCCATGATTCATGTCAGTCCACTTGGTGCAACAGCTCTCCAAGGTGTGATCACTCCTTTTTAGATGCAGACTAAGGAGCAGATCTGATCTGATGCAGGTGTTAGTTTTGGGGATGAAAATGTACAGGGTGATTCCATAATTTATTCCTCAGAATTGAGTGAGTCCATATTTTTTTTCCCTCTGCTTGGTCTAAAAAAGTAACCGTTACTGACAGCCACAATTTTTTTTTCTTGATTTCTTATAGTGTTTCTTAAAGCCAGAAAGTTGCCATTTGAAATGACTTTTGTTTTGTGTCATGTCTGTGATCTGCTTTTTTTTCTACAAAATTAAACAACTGAATGAACATCCTCCGAGGCCGGTGATTCCATAATTATTGCCAGGGGTTGTATATATATATATATATATATATATATATATATATATATATATATATATATATATATATACATACACTCAACAAAAATATAAACGCAACACTTTTGGTTTTGCTCCCATTTTGTATGAGATGAACTCAAAGATCTAAAACTTTTTCCACATAGACAATATCACCATTTCCCTCAAATATTGTTCACAAACCAGTCTAAATCTGTGATAGTGAGCACTTCTCCTTTGCTGAGATAATCCATCCCACCTCACAGGTGTGCCATACCAAGATGCTGATTAGACACCATGATTAGTGCACAGGTGTGCCTTAGACTGCCCACAATAAAAGGCCACTCTGAAAGGTGCCGTTTTATCACACAGCACAATGCCACAGATGTCACAAGATTTGAGGGAGCGTGCAATTGGCATGCTGACAGCAGGAATGTCAACCAGAGCTGTTGCTCGTGTATTGAATGTTCATTTCTCTACCATAAGCCATCTCCAAAGGCGTTTCAGAGAATTTGGCAGTACATCCAACCAGCCTCACAACCGCAGACCACGTGTAACCACACCAGCCCAGGACCTCCACATCCAGCAAGTTCACCTCCAAGATCGTCTGAGACCAGCCACTCGGACAGCTGCTGAAACAATCGGTTTGCATAACCAAAGAATTTCTGCACAAACTGTCAGAAACCGTCTCAGGGAAGCTCATCTGCATGCTCGTCGTCCTCATTGGGGTCTCGACCTGACTCCAGTTCGTCGTCGTAACCGACGTGAGTGGGCAAATGCTCACATTCGCTGGCATTTGGCACGTTGGAGAGGTGTTCTCTTCAGGGATGAATCCCAGTTCACACTGTTCAGGGCAGATGGCAGACAGCATGTGTGGCGTCGTGTGGGTGAGCGGTTTTCTGATGTCAGTGTTGTGGATTGAGTGGCCCATGGTGGCGGTGGGGTTATGGTATGGGCAGGCATCTGTTATGGACGAAGAACACAGGTGCATTTTATTGATGGCATTTTGAATGCACAGAGATACCGTGACGAGATCCTGAGGCCCATTGTTGTGCCATACATCCAAGAACATCACCTCATGTTGCAGCAGGATAATGCACGGCCCCATGTTGCAAGGATCTGTACACAATTCTTGGAAGCTGAAAATGTCCCAGTTCTTGCATGGCTGGCATACTCACCGGACATGTCACCCATTGAGCATGTTTGGGATGCTCTGGACCGGCATATACGACAGCGTGTACCAGTTCCTGCCAATATCCAGCAAGTTCGCACAGCCATTGAAGAGGAGTGGACCAACATTCCACAGGCCACAATTGACAACCTGATCAACTCTATGCGAAGGAGATGTGTTGCACTGCATGAGGCAAATGGTGGTCACACCAGATACTGACTGGTATCCCCCCCAATAAAACAAAACTGCACCTTTCAGAGTGGCCTTTTATTGTGGACAGTCTAAGGCACAGCTGTGCACTAATCATGGTGTCTAATCAGCATCTTGATATGGCACACCTGTGAGGTGGGATGGATTATATCAGCAAAAGGAGAAGTGCTCACTATCACAGATTTAGACTGGTTTGTGAACAATACGAGGTCTGTCCATAAAGTATAGGTCCTTTTAATTTTTTTCAAAAACTATATGGATTTCATTCATATGTTTTAACGTCAGACATGCCTGAACCCTCGTGCGCATGCGTGAGTTTTTCCACGCCTGTCGGTGACGTCATTCGCCTGTGAGCACACCTTGTGGGAGGAGTCGTCCAGCCCCTCGTCGGAATTCCTTTGTCTGAGAAGTTGCTGAGAGACTGGCGCTTTGTTTGATCAAACTTTTTTCTAAACCTGTGAGACACATCGAAGTGGACACGGTTCGAAAAATTAAGCTGGTTTTCAGTGAAAATTTGAACGGCTGATGAGAGATTTTGAGGTGATACTGTCGCTTTAAGGACTTCCCACGGTGCGAGACGTCGTGCAGCGCTCTCAGGCGCCATCATCAGCCTGTTTCAAGCTGAAAACCTCCACATTTCAGGCTCTATTGATCCAGGACGTCGTGAGAGAACAGAGAAGTTTCAGAAGAAGTCGGTTTCAGCATTTTATCCGGATATTCCACTGTTAAAGGAGATTTTTTTAATGAAAGACGTGCGGGCGGATTGCAGCGTCGGCTCGCAGCCGCCGCGACGCTCCGCCACAGGAAAACCACCTCTGTTGGAAGCCTTAAGGACAAGTTGGAACATGTCCAGCTGTTAAACAATTTCTCATATACTCACTCCACTGAAAGCCATCAAAAGCCGCCTGGATTTTACAAATGGTTATCAACACGGAGGTGTTTTTCCTGTGCCGCCGCACCACGCCGGCTGCGTCCCATCCGCACGTCTTTCATTAAAAAAATCTCCTTTAACAGTGGAATATCCGGATAAAATGCTGAAACCGACTTCTTCTGAAACGTCTCTGTTCTCTCATGACGTCCTGGATCAATAGAGCCTGAAATGTGGAGGTTTTAAGCTTGAAACAGGCTGATGATGGCGCCTGAGAGCGCTGCGCGACGTCTCGCACCGTGGGAAGTCCTTAAAGCGACATTATCACCTCAAAATCTCTCATTAGCCGTTAAAATTTTCACTGAAAACCAGCTTAATTTTTCGAACCGTGTCCACTTCGATGTGTCTCGCAGGTTTAGAAAAAATTTTGATCAAACAAAGCGCCAGTCTCTCAGCAACTTCTCAGACAAAGGAATTCCGACGAGGGGCTGGACGAGTCCTCCCACAAGGAGTGCTCACAGGCGAATGACGTCACCGACAGGCGTGGAAAAACTCACGCATGCGCACGAGGGTTCAAGCATGTCTGACGTAAAAACATATGAATAAAATCCATATAGTTTTTGAAAAAAATAAAAAGGACCTATACTTTATGGACAGACCTCGTATTTCAATCAATCAATCAATTTTTTTATATAGCGCCAAATCACAACAAACAGTTGCCCCAAGGCGCTTTATATTGTAAGGCAAGGCCATACAATAATTATGTAAAACCCCAACCGTCCTGCCACTGCTGCAAGGCCCTCCTCCCTCTCTCAAATTAGTGTTGTGGTGATCACCCTATTGACTGGTTCCTTTGAGTTGCAAATTAGATCATTACCTGCTCCCTTGCCCCACTCAGACTGTGTTGAAAGAGGGAGACATGTAGGAAAACAGGTCTTGAGCACCAGGGTTGGGCATCCCTGGGCTAAATTGAAGGATAGACCAAACAAAGGACTTCAGTGAAAAAACATTTATTTCACACATAAAAATATTCAAGAGAAATCGCATTGATAAACAATTTGTGAGCACAGTCAAATTGTGAGTTCCTTTGTATAGTGTTCTGTTTTTTGTTTGTTTGTTTAGTTTTTTAGCAATTTTTACACATGAATGGAGATCCTTTCTTACATTTCCGACAGGTGTACTTGTGGCAAATGGCACATTTCTCTGTACTGCGAATTCTGTTACAACTCTGATGCACTTGGCATGTTGTTGTTTTCCCTTCAGAAACTCTTCTCATTTTACGTAGTGCCTCCTCTCTCTCTCTTTCCAGTGCGAGTTCCAACATGTGTCTATTTCTCAGTTCAATTGCAAGCTTATGCTGGAACCTTCGCCTCGACTCCTTTGATCCTGTACATGCCTTGTACAGTACATGTGCATTAGCAGCAGCAATGTCCAGGATGTTGTAGAAGACAGGTATAAGCCACCTCCATGTTCCTGTGTGCACTGTGTAAGCACACAGTTTTTGATCCAGCACATCAACACTACATTTCAAATGGTTGTAGTCTATGATTACATTTGGTTTTCACCGCAAATCTTCTTCAAGCTCCACTTTCTTATGCAGCGTGCTGAGAAGACACACATTTTTCTTCTTTTTAGCTGCATAAACTGTTAGCAGGGCACTGCCAGAAGTGAACACCTGTGTTGAAAACTCCTCACATTCTCTGGTGTTTTTTACCTGCTCTGGAACTTCCCGTCGAATTTTGTTTATTGTGCCAAGCAAAGTTGTGATGCATTGTAGAAGCCTGTTCGCCAGAGACAACAATGTGAAAAACTTGTCCATAGTGACAGTTCTGCCTCTGTCCAAAAAGGGTTCCATAAGCCTTGTCACAACATTGTCTTCAAGTCGCTGTCCTATGGCACGGCTGGGTCTTTTCCTACGTAAGGAATGGCATTGCACATGTACTTTGTATCCAAGTCTGCTGCAATCCATAACTTTATTCCAAACTTGTCCGGTTTAGATGCAATGTATTGCAGAAAAGGACATCGGACCTTTGTTGGAAAAAACTGTTCATCAACTGTTATGTGTTGCCCTGGGTCGTACGTCAGCACACAGTTCTGAACAAAGCTCCCCCAAATGCCTGAAATGGCAGCAAATTTGTCCATCTGCATGCGTTCCAAATGGGTATCCTTGATATCGAAGCGTAAATAGCGCATCAACTCTTCATATCAGTCTTGGGACATTGTGGACATGATTTCCGGAATGCCGAAGCATTTTGACCAGCAGTCACGCATGGCACCGGTTCTGCCAATCACTCCTCTGAAGAATAAAACAGCGATGAATGTCATCAGCTCGTAGACACTTGTGCTCCAGTCAGGGTTTGTTTTGCGGGCTTTGTGTACTGTGCAGTCTATGATGGTCCTTAGTATGCTGATGTCAAATAGACAAGGGAAGTTTGCAAGTGACTAGTCACTTTGTGTCTTGCAATCTCTGTCGGTTCTGCATTGCTGACTGATGTCTGGGTTGTCTGCATTGGCTGAACGGTGCTGAAGTCCTCAATTTGTCGCTGAACCCAAACAGTTCCATCTCTCGCTGTCTCAGAAGGTCCTGCCTAAAGATAACATGAGATAAGATGAAACCTCTATTGCCCAAAAGAAAAGAATTGTTTTGCATTTAGGAGCATATATAAATACAACCATAAACAGAAAGACGTGAACACACACAATGCTACAATATAAAAGCAAAATGTAAATACCTTGGAGTTTTTGCTTACGTCCTTGCTTTTCTGGGCCTTCTCTTTTCTGGGAATTCTGATCAGTGCGCTTGCGCTTCTGGGATGAAGAAGTCTTTTCTCCAGTGCGCCTGTGCTTTTGGCACCATGGTTTGTCTTCAGCATGCTGTTTGCCTTTTCTGAATTGGGAAGACTTTCCTTTCACAGATGAAGGCTTCTCTTCATCTTCCTCCTCTGTAACAATTATTATGCTGCGTTCACACCGGGCGCGATCAGACACTACAAATTCATGGGGTTCGTGTGGCGACAGACGCGCCTCCTTCGCCCGGTGTTTCACTCTGCTTGGGTGGACTTTCACTGCGAAAATTCGCCCCGGTGCATCATCAAATAGGAGGAGCTTCCATTCTGCTCGGCGTCAAGTCATCATGACGGACCTTTCACACGGAGCGAGTTGTTGTGAAAAGCTCTCAATACAGAGAGTATTATTATTTGCTGCAGGAGCTGCGTCTGGATGACGGGCGCTTTCAGTGGTCCTTCTGCCTCGGCGGGACCCAGTTTGAGGACCAACTGTCCCGTTTAGAAACCAGTCACCATTTGTTTTATTATACATCTGTGTAGTTAATTAATAAAATATTCTCCACACAGACGATTCGCTCGTGCACGCACGTAAGAGAAGAAAAAAGAAAGAAAGAAACTCTGCGGCTTGCTGTGAGGCTGCTCCTCGCTCTTTCCCAAAAAAACTCTGTCATAATTGTCTTTAGAAACCAGTCACCATTTGCTTTATTATACATCTGTGTAGTTAATAAGTAAAATAAGCTCCATGGATGATTCCCTCGCGCACGCACGTAAGATAAAAAGAAAAAGAAACTCCGCTCCCCCTGCTGTGGTGCTGCTGCTCACTCCAAAAACTCTCTCATAATTGTGAAATAAAGGACAAAAGAGATATAAGTCCTGCTCACAGGCTGCTACCAGAGATGGGACAAGTTCACATCTTCAGTCAAACTCCAGACATCTCCACATCACTACATATCCAGTCCCTGATTGGTCATCGCGGCGCAAAGAGACGAAAAAGTTCAGATTTTTCAACTTGGGGAGGAGAGCAACATGACATGACGCGACGCAATATCACGCTATAAACTCGCAAAATGCTCAAAATCGCTTCACTCGTGTCGCTTCACTCACGTCCATCGTGTGCAGTTTGGCGCCACAACGCGTCATTACATAGGAATTACATGGCAACCTGTGGCTGCAGTTGCTCGTGTCGCGCCCGGTGTGAACGCAGCATTAGTCTTTTAGTCCACTTATGTGGTTACAATTTGCCAAAGAACACATTAACTGGCCTAAAGAGAAATGGAGGAATATTTTGTGGACTGATGAGAGTAAAATTGTTCTTTTTGGGTCCAAGGACCGCAGACAGTTTGTGAGACAACCCCCAAACTCTGAATTCAAGCCACAGTTCACAATGAAGACAGTGACGCATGGTGGTGCAAGCATCATGATATGGGCATGTTTCTCCTACTATGGTGTTGGGCCTATATATCACATACCAGGTATCATGGATCAGTTTGGATATGTCAAAATACTTGAAGAGGTCATGTTACCTTATGCTGAAGAGGACATGCCCTTGAAATGGGTGTTGCAACAAGACAATGACCCAAAGCACACTAGTAAACGAGCAAAATCTTGGTTCCAAACCAACAAAATTAATGCCTTGCAGATGTGAAGAAATCATGTGAAAAAGTGGTTATAACTAAATACTAGTTTAGTGATTCACAGTATTGCTAAAAAAGCAGTTTGAACATAATAGTTTTGAGTTTACTGTGAGTTTCTCTGTGAATTTTCGGACCTTTTGTCTGACTTAGTGCTTAGCTCAGATAAGATAGTTATAGTGGGCGATTTTAACATCCACACAGATGCTGAGAATGACAGCCTCAACACTGCATTTAATCTATTGTTAGACTCGACTGGCTTTGCTCAAAATGTAAATGAGTCCACCCACCACTTTAATCATACCTTAGATCTTGTTCTGACTTATGGTATGGAAATTGAAGACTTAACAGTATTCCCTGAAAACCCCCTTCTGTCTGATGATTTCTTAATAACATTTACATTTACTCTGATGGACTACCCAGCAGTGGGGAATAAGTTTCATTACAGTAGAAGTCTTTCAGAAAGCACTGTAACTAGGTTTAAGGATATGATTCTGTTGTGAAAGTGTAGTGACACGGACCCACAACAGGGTGCGTAAATGAACGGACAATGAAAGAGTCGAATATGAACACTTTACTGTTGTGAATGAGCACAACACAGAGGAATGTGAAATTTTACAGACAGTCAATCACAAGGGTGACGTGTGGGCAGGCTCGAGGATAGAAGACGTCTGTCCTGAGATGAACCGGAACCACACAATTTCCTCCGCCACCGAACCCGGAGAATACTGGAGCCACCAAGTCCCGAGTCCCCAGGTGGCCACCGTCTTTGAAGGTCGGATCTGGTACTGCTGGCAGGGAGCAGAGACAATAAGATATGGGTGTGTGCACACCCAGTAACAACAACGGTGGGAATTCCACCTCCACCTCTAACACACACTCGTGCAACTCCTGTCTACCCACTTATCTGGTAGAGGTGTGAAGCGAAGCCATCGCTGATCACACCAAACGCTGGTCTCACAGATAAGGAAAACCACAGGAAAGTGGCTGCAAAAAAGAGTTCAGACTGACACACAGTTTACTTTAAGGCTGAGAATAGTACCTGAACGGTTCAACGATATCTTGGCAATGAGGTGGAGATGACGTCCGGGTTTTATGGAGTGAGATGATGAAGCATGAATGGGTGACAGCTGTCAAGAGATAATGAGTGACAGCTGTCACCCCCGGCTGTGTCCGTGGCGGCAGCGCCCTCTCGTGCCTGAAGCCGGCACTTCAGACAGGGCGCCCTCTGGTGGTGGGCCAGCAGTACCTCCTCTTCTGGCGGCCCACACAACAGATTCCTTCTTTATGTTCTCCAATGCCATATACCAACACAGGGCAGAGTAGCTACCTAAACTCTGTGAGTGAGATAGATTATCTCGTCAATAGTTTTATATCCTCATTGAGGACAACTTTGGATGCTGTAGCTCCTCTGAAACAGAGAGCTTTAAATCAGAAGTGCCTGACACCGTGGTATAACTCACAAACTCGCAGCTTAAAGCAGATAACCCGTAAGTTGGAGAGGAAATGGCGTCTCACTAATTTAGAAGATCTTCACTTAGCCTGGAAAAAGAGTCTGTTGCTCTATAAAAAAGCCCTCTGTAAAGCTAGGACATCTTACTACTCATCACTAATTGAAGAAAATAAGAACAACCCCAGGTTTCTTTTCAGCACTGTAGCCAGGCTGACAAAGAGTTAGGGCTCTATTGAGCCGAGTATTCCTTTAACTTTAACTAGTAATGACTTCATGACTTTCTTTGCTAATAAAATTTTAACTATTAGAGAAAAAATTACTCATAACCATCCCAAAGACATATCGTTCTCTTTGGCTGCTTTCAGTGATGCCGGTATTTGGTTAGACTCTTTCTCTCCGATTGTTCTGTCTGAGTTATTTTCGTTAGTTACTTCCTCCAAACCATCAACATGTCTATTAGACCCCATTCCTACCAGGCTGCTCAAGGAAGCCCTACCATTAATTAATGCTTCGATCTTAAATATGATCAATCTGTCTTTATTAGTTGGCTATGTACCACAGGCTTTTAAGGTGGCAGTAATTAAACCATTACTTAAAAAGCCATCACTTGACCCAGCTATCTTAGCTAATTATAGGCCAATCGCCAACCTTCCTTTTCTCTCAAAAATTCTTGAAAGGGTAGTTGTAAAACAGCTAACTGATCATCTGCAGAGGAATGGTCTATTTGAAGAGTTTCAGTCAGGGTTTAGAATTCATCATAGTACAGAAACAGCATTAGTGAAGGTTACAAATGATCTTCTTATGGCCTCAGACAGTGGACTCATCTCTGTGCTTGTTCTGTTAGACCTCAGTGCTGCTTTTGATACTGTTGACCATAAAATTTTTTTACAGAGATTAGAGCATGCCATAGGTATTAAAGGCACTGTGCTGCGGTGGTTTCAATCATATTTATCTAATAGATTACAATTTGTTCATGTAAATGGGGAATCTTCTTCATAGACTAAGGTTAATTATGGAGTTCCACAAGGTTCTGTGCTAGGACCAATTTTATTCACTTTATACATACTTCCCTTAGGCAGTATTATTAAACAGCATTGTTTAAATTTTCATTGTTACGCAGATGATACCCAGCTTTATCTATCCATGAAGCCAGAGGACACACACCAATTAGCTAAAATGCAGGATTGTCTTACAGACATAAAGACATGGATGACCTCTAATATCCTGCTTTTAAACTCAGATAAAACTGAAGTTATTGTACTTGGCCCCACAAATCTTAGAAACATGGTGTCTAACCAGATCCTTACTCTGGATGGCATTACCCTGACCTCTAGTAATACTGTGAGAAATCTTGGAGTCATTTTTGATCAGGATATGTCATTCAATGCGCATATTAAACAAATATGTAGGACTGCTTTTTTGCATTTGCGCAATATCTCTAAAATTAGAAAGGTCTTGTCTAAGAGTGATGCTGAAAAACTAATTCATGCGTTTATTTCCTCTAGGCTGGACTATTGTAATTCATTATTATCAGGTTGTCCTAAAAGTTCCCTGAAAAGCCTTCAGTTAATTCAAAATGCTGCAGCTAGAGTACTGACGGGGACTAGAAGGAGAGAGCATATCTCACCCATATTGGCCTCTCTTCATTGGCTTCCTGTTAATTCTAGAATAGAATTTAAAATTTTGAATAATCAGGTCCCATCTTATCTTAGGGACCTCATAGTACCATATCACCCCAATAGAGCGCTTCGCTCTCAGACTGCAGGCTTACTTGTAGTTCCTAGGGTTTGTAAGAGTAGAATGGGAGGCAGAGCCTTCAGCTTTCAGACTCCTCTCCTCTGGAACCAGCTCCCAATTCAGATCAGGGAGACAGACACCCTCTCTACTTTTAAGATTAGGCTTAAAACTTTCCTTTTTGCTAAAGCTTATAGTTAGGGCTGGATCAGGTGACCCTGAACTATCCCTTAGTTATGCTGCTATAGACTTAGACTGCTGGGGGGTTCCCATGATGCACTGAGTGTTTCTTTCTCTTTTTGTTTGCTTGCTCACAGAGGGTCGTTTTGATTGTTGGGGTTTTTCCGTAATTATTGTATGGCTTTGCCTTACAATATAAAGCGCCTTGGGACAACTGTTTGTTGTGATTTGACGCTATATAGATAAAATTGATTTGATTTGATTTGAGTTTGTACCATCAACAGCAGATGCTACTATTATTGTGAACACCCCCTTTCTACTTTTTTTTTTACTAACAGCCCAATTTCATAGCCTTAAGAGTGTGCATATCATGAATGCTTTGTCTTGTTGGATTTGTGAGAATCTACTGAATCTACTGGTATCTTGTTTCCCATGTAACAATAAGAAATATTCTCAAAACCTGGATTAATCTTTTTAGTCACATAGCACTGCTATTATTCTGAACACTACTGCATGAGTCCAGAATAATATGTATATGTCACAGACATGAATGAATGAAGCTCTTCAGCATCTCACCATGTCACTGAGGTCCTTCAGACTGTTTTTTGAGCATATGCCATGCCTCAGGGGTGCCCCACACACCTTTTTAAACATTTTTTTTTTTTGCCTTTCATCTTCTGGGGACTCCACTCCCCAGACCCCCCCAATTACAGCTCTCTTAACGCCCTGCCACTTTAAGCATTTTTTAATGTAGACAATTAATATTCTGAGTTTTCAGCTAGTTGACAGTTGGACTGTATAACATGGCCAAATTATAGTATCTCAATATTGTCACATCAATATGATATACAATATGACTATGATTTCATACAAAGTGCAGCAACAGTGGAAAATGAACATTCCTAAACAAAACAGTAATAATACCACACTCATTTTGCACTCATCATAAGGTTAGGATACAGTGCCCTCCGAAATTATTGGAACACTTGGTATTTCACACATTTTAATTTGTTTATGCCACTTCAAATACAAGAAATGCAAAAATATAAAGAATAAAAAATTTCTAAAATTATCTTCCTCAAACTCAAACCAAAAGCAAATCTGTAAAACTTGATAGTAACTCAGACAGCAAAATTAAGAGGCTATTTAATCATGAACTGTCTGCTCATTTAAAAATCACTGGAGACACGTATATATAAGGCAACCCAAATTAAAGGAGAAATGCCACTTGTAACAACATGGACCTAATTTCTGGCATAAAATACGGTCATTTACTCACAATTATAACTTTGGCGTCATTGTTAGTCCATGGTTCAAATGATGTGTTCAGTTCAAATCTGAGGCAAACATTTTTCTTCTTCTACTAAGGTGAATTAGAACTTTTTGTGGTACACAGTACCAACTATTGGACAGGAGGAACTTAGCAGTCAATATGACTCACTGATTTCAAAATGCAGCTCTTTTCAACCAAACGTGTGGTGCCATGACATGTCAATCATCTGTGTCCAAGCAGATTTCAGGGGATTCCAGTGCAACCCTGGCTTCCGCTCTAGCATCACCCATGCCAGGAAGTGTTCAACATTTGACATTCTCTGTTTCACAGTGGACTCAAAATTTGACACTCCCTGTTTCAGTGTGAACTTGTCACTGAGTTCCCGCAAGATTCCATGAGATCTCATCTGTCAATCCAGGAAGTATTGATCCAGGAAGTGTTTGACATTTGACACTTCCTGTTTCACTGTGGACTCAAAATTGGGCACTTCCTGATTGGGACTGCCTGTACCATGAGTGAGCTTCACACTGCTGCACATTACTTTGCTCATATAATTATCAACGTCCATTGATCAGTGGTGTTAGCTAATATCCATAGTTTCTCAAAAAAATATGAGTCCTATCAATGTTCCATTTTGGCGGCATTCATCCTTGACCTAAACTACATAAGCATACTTAACAGCAAATGTCAGCTATCCCCAGTTTATCTGTAATCAGTTTTACACAAACACATACACATATGCATGCATGCACACACAGCTTGTTGTCTTTTCTTCATTCTGCCACAAGTAGGCGCTTTTAATTAGACACACCCACAAACAGAGATGGTGGCAGAAGACATCAAAAGCAGTACAGTTTTCAATCATAGTAATGGCAACATGACACTTAACTAAACTGACTAAACCAATTGAATTGCAAAAACACAATGAATCAATAAGATTAACCACTGTTATACCCATGTCACACTAGAGCATGATTTGCACAAATGCCATACAAATTGACATTCGAACAACATTTCTGCAATTTGTGCTGCATTCAAACTGCACTTGAACACTTTGTACAGCATTTCTACAGCAGTTGCTACAGTTGTGTGTCCCTCGTGCTGGACAACATACAAATAGAGGTGGAGACAGTCGTACTGGATTCACACTGCTGTAAGAATGGACAGTCGAACATCAGTCGTGCAAGTCGACTTGCAGTCTTACTGCACTCAACCTGCAGCACAAATTGCATGAATGCTGAACCAATTGACATTCGAACAACATTCGTGCAATTTGTGCTGCATACGGGCTACATTCGATTTCCTCACACAGCATTCATGTGGCACTTAGGGAAATATGCCAAATTGGCAGGGTAGCACAAATGTAGAGAACAGGCACACAACTGTTGTGCTGCAGTCAAACTGGGGAATATTCATATGGTGGTTGTACTGCTGTGTGATTGCTAGCCTAAATGGCAGTCAAAATGGCATATGAACTGGCATCTGCAAGCAGTCTGATCACATTTACATGTCCTGATTATGCCCCCAATGAGCCAACCCCCCCCCCCCCCCATCATGTTCAGTGCACAAAGGAAATATTGTAATGTGCAAAGAAAGACACATCCTGTGCACTATCACACCAAATATACCATGTGTCACAGCTTTTCTTTTTTTCCCTGTGTCACAGTGAGTCAGTGCGTCAACATGTCGAGCGAGTGCATCTCCGTGACACGTTGACATGCACTGCAGCTGTATGGACAGGTTCTAACAGCCATGTTCACATGGTAATTCAGATGAATCCTCTGACACATGAGGTGGACTGTCAATGGATGTGTGATTACAACCCAGTTTCACAGCAAGTCGTGATTCCGTTGCGCAAAATATACATTAATCTATTGGTTCATGATATTGTGACGAAAAGTGCCTCATTTTTGTCACAACAGCACAAATTCATTCTAATTCATTCTGTGATGGCTGCATGAAATTAAAAATGTAGCGGATGGGTCGGGGTGGTTATGGTTAGAGTGGGGGAAGGAGTAGGGTTAGGTTATGGTTAAGGTTAGAGTTGGGTGTAGGAGTAGGGATAGTAATAGTGAGTTTAAAAAAACCCCATCACGAAAATATGACTCATTTTGTGATGGGAGGACGAAATAAACAGGAAACTGGGCTGGTGATTACATGCCGAATCTGGATGTTCTACCACAATCACAGACGTTGTACATCAGTGCGTCTCCGTGATGCATTGACACACACTGCAGCCATGTGGACGGGGTCTATCAGCCATGTTGATGTGATAATTCTGATGAATCCTCTGATACACACGAGGTAGACTGTCAGGTGCTGTGTCGGCGTGAGTGTGTCTCAGAGGCGTGCAAGGTGCCACGGGCCTCTGAGACTCAGATTCGCTCACCTGACTGTTTTTATATATTATTATTTGTTTTCTCAAAAAACAATAGAAGAAAAGAGAAAACAGGCCGGCCAAGTGGGCATGTCTGTGCATCTCACAGGCGCCACTCTCAGCTGATTTCCAGAGAAGGAGACAGACGGGGGGGGTACATTTATTTTATGCTCTGTGTAACGCTTTGAGAATGACAACGTATGTTTCCCTTCGCTGCTCCAATGAAACAGAACATTGAACCTAGCTGAGAGAGAGAGCGAGAGAGAGAGATAGAGAGAGAGAGCTTTCAGCATATGCTGCATACTGCTGCATAAATGGTTTCCTTCTGGGTTCATTATTTTAGTTTTTTGTGTTGACATGTTTCGCTTTTCATGCTGTGCCGCATGCGACCTGCACATAGCACATAGGTTATGGTAATCTTTTTATTCACATAGCACTACTGTTATTCTGAACACTACTGTACAAGACCATTGATAATCTCCCTCGATCTGGGGCTCCACGAAAGATGTCATCCCGTGGGGTCAAAATGATCATGAGAATGGTGAAAAAAAATCTCAGAACTACACGGAGGGACCTGATAAATGACCTGCAGAGAGCTGGGACCAAAGTAACAAAGGCTACACACTATGCAGAGAGGGACTCAAATCCTGCAGTGCCAGGTGTGTCCCCCTGCTTAAGCCAGTACATGTCCAGGCCCGTCTGAAGTTTGTCAGAGAGCATATGGATGATCCAGAAGAGGATTGAGAGAATATCATGTAGTCAGATGAAACCAAAATAGGACTTTTTGATAAAAAACTCAACTCGTCGTGCTTGGAGGAAGAAGAATGCTGAGTTGCATCCCAAGAACACTATACCTACTGTGAAGCATGGGGGTGGAAACATCATGCTTTGGGGACAGGACAACTGATCCGCGTTAAGGGAAGAATGAACGTGGCCATGTATCATGAGATTTTAAGCCAAAATCTCCTTCCATCAGTGAGAGCATTGAAGATGCAACATGGCTGGGTCTTCCAGCATGACAATGATCCCAAACACACCGCTCAGGCAACAAAGGAGTGGCTCCGTAAAAAGCATTTCAAGGTCCTGGAGTGGCCAAGCCAGTCTCCAGACCTCAACCTCATGGAAAATTTGTTGAGGGAGTTGAAAGTCCATGTTGCCCAGCAACAGCCCCAAAACATCATTGCTCTAGAGGAGATCTGTATGGAGGAATGGGACAAAATACCAGCTAAAGTGTGTGCAAACCTGGTGAAGACTTACAGGAAATGTTTGTCCTCTGTCACTGCCAACAAAGATTATGTTACAAATTACTGAGCCGAACTTTCGTTATTGACCAAATACGTATTTTCCACCATAATTTACAAATAAATTCTTTAAAAATCCCTACAGTGTGATTTCCTGGATTTTTTTTCTCATTTTCTCAAATTACAGACACTCTCATCTTTCTAAGTAGGAGAACTTGAACAATCAGGGACTGACTAAATACTTTTTTACCCCACTGTATCAACTTTTCGTTTTCACATTGTTCATCCTTTACCCAAAATACATAAGCATACCAAAAGGCAGATGTCAGCTCTCCCCAATTTCTGCGTGATTGAAGCCATGCACACGCCCGCACACATACATGCAGACAGACACCACTTGGCTATTATAATATAGATGTGTCAACATTAATACATCCACCACGGATGCAATAAAATAATTAGCATTTATTTATTTTTTTGTCTGTCTGTTAGCAGGATTACGTCAAAACTATTGCATGGATTTTGATGAAATGTTCACCACAGATAGACATGAGGCCATTAAAGACTCCATTAAATTTTGGAGGTGATCCAGAGCCTGACTTTGGATCAAGAGTTCACTTTATATAGACTTTGAAGGATTATGTTAAAAAAAAAAAAAAAAATCCTACTTCACGAATTTTTAACATATTTGCATCACAGATAGATACTAAGGTATGGAAGACTCTGCTGAATTTTGGAGGTGATCCAGGTCCAGATTAACAGATGTCAGAAATCTCAGATTCACATTTAGAGATAGGCCATGGGATATGTAATGAATATATGCCTAATTTGTCATTTTGGTGCAACAGTGGTGGGGGCAAGCTAAAACTTTACTTGTGTACTTGTTTTCATTGATATTGTGGATCACACTGTATTTGTTTCTTTTGACGCTGTGGATCACACAGTACTTGACCGAAAGCAGTCCCAGAGAGCAGTGCAGTTGTCGTATGTGAGCTGTAATTTGCATGTTGAGCAGCAGTTATTGATCGTGAGTTGAGGCTTGCATGCTGAATAGCACAGTTGTTAAATGTGGACACAGCTCGAGTGTTTGTGGGTCTTGACGAGGACTGCACTCCATTGTTAGCTCACTAAGCTAGATTGCCTGCCATGATTTTTTGCACTGCAGCAGTGTCAGTTGTTCATCATGCCAACAAAAAAGGCAATAAGTGGAGATAATAAGACAGTCATTGAACTTTATGATGGAGGAACTTAGCGGTGTGGTTAAACAACAGAACAAACTACTTGATCTATTGAAGGAGGTTCGTGAACTGAGGAAAATGATGCAGGAGAAAGACAACAAAATCAGACTTCTGAAAAAAAAAATGAGTGGATGAGCTGGAACATTATACCAGGATGGAGGATGTTATTGTAACAGGATTGATTTGTCATATGCAGGGGCCACAGCTGAGGCCTGCGGCACAGGTGTTGAGGATGATATGCTGGGAGAAATCCACTCCCTGGAGCAGCAGATCATCCACACCTTTTCCTCCAATGACATCCACCAGTGTTGCCAGATGTACAAATACGATAATTATGATATTTGTACGATAGTTTTGCCCTGTGTACGATGTACGATCAATAATGGGAAAAAATCCAAAATGTACAATAATTTCAGTTGGTTGCCCAAACACGCATCTCTCTCTGACACCCAAGAATCATTTTGCAGGCGTTGCACTCAGACGGCATCAAAGACACACCACACACAGGGCTGCTGCTAGCTTTGGCCTACATACAAAGTAATGAGTTCCCAATTCTCAGCCCTGCCCCTCCCTCCCTGGGCCCGAGACAACTGATTTTTTTTTTTTTTTTTTATAAAACTTTATTTCAACAAATGCAATAACAAACGAACAAAACACAAGGACAAAGAGATATACAAGAAAAATTAAGAAAAAAAAAGTTCAAGTTCCTTATCAACGTTTTTTCTTTGTTCAACAAAATAGTTCCTTTTCACTTCACACTTTCTTTACATTTGTAACTTTTTTTATGATTGGGAAGTTGTGCAACACTGTGCATTTTTTTTTAAAGATTAACGATAAACACACAAAGTACAAAGGTATGCCAGGGGTCAACGAATAAAGAAAAACATAAAATAAATAAATATGTAGACTGTTTTGGCTGCACATGCGCACATACGTAGCTTAGCCCACCCCCGTCACCATCACTACACACACACAACTTTTGAACCTAGCAGCTAGTCTGGTAATTAACACATGTTTGTGTCCCTTCACAAGAAAAAAAAAATCTTTCTAGTCTGGTAGTGCATTTGCGTTCTTTTTGTGCCATAGTTTCCCCATTACTATAGGGATATTGTGAATTACTGTTTAAAAATGTGACATAAAATTCTTTGGAAATTTAAAAAAAAAGCTAATATATCTATGTTATATGCATTTTGTTTGTGTACGATAATTTCTCCCAAAATATGATAATTTTGAGGTTTTGGTACGGTAGTTGCATATTTCCTATCTGGCAACACTGACATCCACATTAACAACAGTGACATTGCAGATTGTCATCCACTTCCAAAGAAAGACAACACGTCCAAACTGGCCATTATTATTCGGATCGTGAACACAAAAGTTAAAGAGTAAAACGTTGAGAGGAACACTTGACAAAGTAAAATGCCCACCTAGCAAGACAAGCCAGAATACTTCAGAAACAAAAGAAAATACAAGTGACATGGACAAGGTAGTAAAGTGTCAATCAAATTAAACGGAACTCCGGAGGATGTGAAAGTCATTATGGTAATGGCACGGTCACACAACATTTGATGATTCCTGAACGAAAAGAAAAAAGTAAAATGTCACAAATTGTTGAGAAAAGGTGGACGAATGAGCTTTATCACTGAATAGCCTGCGAATCAAGAGAACAAAAGGGATGAAAGAGGAACAAAACAAAACCGAAGCTAATGATCTCGACGCTTTAAACAAAACGCGCCTGGAGCCACAGCTGGAGCAGTGTGTGTCTGCATCTCTGCATTCCAGGACTCGGTGCTAGAATGGAGCTCAGAGTGCCTGAGTCCTGGAGAAACTGCAAACAGAAGTTTGTGATCCGACCCATTGTGGACATCTGTGCACACATCGATGATCCACCTGCTCTGGTTCCTCGTCCAGAACAAAAGAGGAATCATCTCCTCATCAGCATCCTCACTATCTGGTTCAGACTGATGGCATGCTGCATGCTCTGTTTTGCTCCAGGTTAAAAAAACAAAACAAAACAAAAAACACTGGTTTGCGTGGTGGCTGATATTTCACTGTATTTCGTTAAGCCATATATATTGATTTATAACAGAAAACTGTCAAAAAGGGGAATAAATATATGCGTAAAGATGATTGAATATATCAGAGCAGTAAATTGATCAGTCCATGTGAACGCGCATTGCTGATGCTGCGTTCAAGTACCGTCGGAATTACACAACGTTTTTGTTGTTTCAAATTCAGCAGTTGCTTGTGGCAGGAGCATGGTTTTTGGTAAAATAATTCATTGTATCCACACAAAAGATTAATTCTGGCCTATAAAATATAAGGTGCCTCAGCCCAGTTGAAGCTGACCCCCACCCAGATAAAAAAAAGTCCAAGCAAACAGGCTGAGTTTTGCCTGTAGTTTCCAATGGCACATGAACGCAGCAGCAGTAGCAGCGCTCACAAACCGGCTTCTGTACTGTATGAAAACATTCAGCTAGTCGAATGAAGTCAAACTAAACGCTAACGTTACAAAAACTAAGCAAATTATAAAAAAAACATCAAGAATGACAGCAAAACGAAATATGGAGGAACAGATTTTCAACAGTTTAAAAATCCTGATGAAGCGCCACCTGCATGAACGAAGCTACACAAAGGCTAAATGATGACAACGAAAGTCCAGATTTTTTGTTTCGGTTGGGCTTCATTGCCCTTCATTAAGTGCCATGTGACTGGGCCTTAAGAGAGCTTTCTGACTTGGATCATTTTAAGTGACTGCTCTCAGGAGGAAAATGTTCTCAAATGACTGTTGTTTTTCTTGTCATGGGACAAATTCTGAGTAATCACTGTCCAGGTTTATATTATGCAATTAGACTTCATCCAGCTGCATTTTTCTGCCTGTGGATTATAATTATTTTATGATGTTAACTGACTTTATTCAATCTACCTCTCTGCACTGGAGCTCAATCTGAAAACTTCTGACTACACTGAACATAGATCTTATAACATTGAATATAATATTGACCCGGATTTGTTTTTCCTCAATAACATTATTCATCATTGCAAATACTTCCCAAAAATTCAGGACTGATTAAATATTTCCAATAAACATTTTTCAGCTATTACAATTTCCGAGACATGGTTAAAAATGACTAAGATGATGATGTCCTGCTTGAGGGATATTTTTTTTCTACAAACAGGGTGAATAAATGGGGCGGGGCATTGCCCTTTATGTTAAAACCATTCAATGTATAATTGTTAAAAATATGTCCTTTTACGTAGAAAATATTATGGAATGTATTACAGTAGAGAGCAAATCTGAAAAATCAAAAATATAATTATAAGTTGTGTTTATAGAGTTCCTGGTTCAAACATTAATAGTTTTGAAGACAAACTGATAGAAATGAATAACACCATCAAAATAAATAAGCTTTTTATTTGTTTGTGTTGTGGGCTGCCTGTTCCTGCTGCTGCTGCTTCTCTCTCTCTCATCTGCACATGGCGCGCATCAAGCTGATCGACACACCTGCTTCATCTCATCAGTCTCTGCATATAAACCCCGGCTCTTCACTTCATCGTCGCTAGAAACTCAGTGTATCTTTCATGGTAATTGGCCTATCTTTACGCATTCCTACGCAGTGATTTTTCTGAGCTCTCCCGCTCTCTATTTTGTGCACTGCAACTTTTCCTGCAGCTTTTCTGAGTTTCCAAGCTCAGCATTTTTTGTCTGTCATTTTTCTAGCTGAAGCTCCATTCAACATTTGGGACTCTGCTAAGATAAAGATCTGACTGTGTATTTAAGTTACTTCTGGAACTGTGAATTACTTCTGGAATTGAACTCAGTTCATGCACTGTGCAAATCACTCACCTGTGTGTCCTCTCCAGATTACACGTCGACAGGTTGCAGGTGGCCACCTGGCTCCCAGATTGCATCATCTACTCAACGCTTGGTTCCAACACCACCTGGACTGCAGTTCCCTGGTTCCACCTCTGTGCGGGCCCTGTCCCCCTCTGCAAGGCTGCCTACCCATCTTCCTCCATAACCAATCTGTTGTCAATCAACCAGTGTTTTGACGCACTCCACTCTCATTTCTGCTCCCAGCTTTTGGGTTCTCCGTTCTCCGTCCAAACCGTAACAGTTTGTAAGAGATTTCAATATAGATTTTTTTAATCCATATAGTCAATCACAAATAACATAATTCATGAACACTGTATTTTATTTGGGCCTGTATCCAGTGATTATACATCCAAGCAGGACAACGATGAATATAGCGGCACTACTTGATAATATATTTACAAACTTTACTAAAGGGCAGTGGTGGGCACAGCTAACCTAAAAGTTAGCTTCAATAACAGATAATCAGCTAACTGAAAAGTTATCTTTTATAAAGCTAAACCGATAAACAGATAAAAAAAAAATCAGAAGTTACAGATAACTGATAACCAATAACTATTAGTATTGACTAGGTGGCACGGGCGCACGCCACACGGCCACATTGGATTACACTAACGGCTTAATACTTTTAAATCTCAGCAGTGCAGGCGTTGCTGCTGGGTAAAGATTAAGTCACAAACACAAAAAGGAACGCACAAAAAATAAATAAAACCCCAAACACTGTCATTATCTTCATCAAAAGCAGTTAATTGCAGTATTAGAAGTCAGTTTATGTTAAACCGTTTACGGAGCTATGGTTTATTTTACATTCACAAAACAAATACACGAAAATAGACTTTTGAGCTGCTTACATACCGTTTTTGTCCACAGTGTAACTTCTTTCAGCTTGTTCTCCACCGAGTGTTGCAACAGCACCAGTCTTACCAGCACTTGTGCTTTGACCTGTGTACTGAAAATTAGCAGGAGACCATTGATGTGTTCAGTGCATTTGGTGACACCACACCTGAATTTATTATTTTTCTGGTCTCTCCTTTCATTTTTTCACTTGTTTGTTTTTGTACGATGTTTGTCTTATGAGCCGTGAACATCTCTCTTGCTTCTCCATCTTTCTAACGTCTCCAAAGGAAGTTTCTGTCCTCCCCGAGTTTGACACCTACATTACCGTTTGACAAATGGACCGTCCCAGTCAAACTCCTCACCTGCTGCTGTTGCCAGAGCGGGTTGGGCTTGTCACCAGATGCGAGACCCACCCTGGGCTCACCTCCCCACTTCAGTGACTATAGTGAACGCCACCTCCCCCTCCAAAACAAACAAAATACAAAAAAGAAATAATTTTTGCATGATAGGGTTTGTGATCAAGATTTCTTGCAGTCATTGATGCATAAACTGAAATCCATAAACTGCTTAAACTGAAAAAATATATATATTATGAATGATATTCATGTTTTGCAAGACCCGCGTTCACATTTAGGGAGACATTTCAGTAATCACGTTTTCCAATTAACGGTTTGCAGATAAGTCAGAATTTGCAACATATTCACATTTTGGGGGTTAACAAAGTATCAAAAGAATAATAAATAGTAAGAAATACAATACACATCTATAATACATTTATTGCTGCTTCTCCATCTCCTCAAGGTGATGCTTGTTGCCCTTCATGAACGCCAACCTCTCAGAATTGGCATCTGAGAGGGTGGCTCACATGGCCCCAAAAATGTCCTTGCCTATTGAAAATAGGCGCTCAACTGCAGCACTGGATGGGATGGCTGTGTTGTACTTGATGAACAGGTCCATCAGCACCTGTTCACCCAAGAAGGCAGCATCAGTCAAGATGTCCTTCGAGCTGGTCTCCAGCCAGACCTTAACCAAGTTCTGTGCCTTGGACTTCAGTGACCTATGGCTCATGCACTCCTGGGGCTGAGTGATACTGCTGAAAAAGTCATCTGTCCCTTCCTCTTCATTACTGGTGCTGCTGCTGTCCTCCACCACAGTCTCCCTCAGGGATGTCTCCACAGTGGTCTCCATGGCCTTCTTGACCCTGCTGACCTGGTTATGGTCATGTTTCACCAGCCAGAACAGATGAAACTTAGGGTGGAAGGCAGCTGCCAGCTGGCACTCCTGGTCTTCTAGGAGGGGCCCAAACCTTTTTGTGATGCCTGCCAGTATTGCATCTACCAAAGGACTGCAGTATAGGAGGCCTTTGGACTTGGCCTCCTTCAGCTTCATAATGGCAGCTGCAACAATTGGCAGAAGGCTACCAAGATAGGCTTGATCCTCTCCCTGAATTTTGTCCAAGGCCCTGGCAACATTTGACATTACCTGGGCATACTCTTTCAGGAAGCTGACCTCGGAGTCAGTGAAGCTCTGTAGCTTCAGCTGGGTCATCACCCGGTGGACAGCTCCCCTTTTATGATGCAGCAGGTCATTGAGGACAACAACTGAGTCATAGGTGGAGTTCCATCTGGTACTCTTGGGGACTACCAACCTTCTCTTCAACTCATCCAGAATGGTGTCTGCTGACATGGTGCTGCGGCACTGCTGGTTCCACAGCCCCTGTGCCTTGGACATGGCCTTCCTGTAGGCAGACTTAAATTGAGCACAGGCAAGCACCTTGTCAGCATCCACGCTGGCTACCAAGTTGAAGGTGTGTGCTGCACACCTCATGTGGACTGGAAGGTTGTGGCCCATGTAACAAAATTACATGCCTTGCAACAGGGGACCAAAATACATGTAATGACTAAGTAGTTAAGCCTCGCACTGTTATTGGCCTCACAGACAGCACCAAAAATACGTAGTGAAAGTATTGTTAAACTCCCAAATTGATTTAAATTGGCCTAGACCTCATTTAATGGGTCACCAAAATATTTAACAATTTTAGGGTTTAATAATTATTATTTAATTATTAGAAACCTCGGGGCACCACCTATTCAACACATAGGTACTTTAATTTAAACATTCATTAATTTATCAGTCTCAAATTAATCAATCAGTCTCAATTTCCTCAGTTTCCTTCTGAACACAAAATGAACCACAGCAGAAATATTTACATTTTATTTATAATTATACAAGAAATGAACAGTTTACTGACATTTTTCTGGACAGTGATTAAATAAGTTAATTTATGGACACAGTTTGCTTACTCATGAGACATTGAAAGAAAGAGAGATAACGCTTAAAGACTAGGTAAATAAATCTGATTAGAATTGAGTGATGAAATTTGAGGCCAATTAATTTTAAGAAAATGAATTTAAAAACATATGAATATGTTTAAAAAGAAGAAGTGACTTTGCATTAATTGACAACAAAACCCTTTTTCTGGAACCTTTAACTGGGTCACTGAGCTGATCCATTGAAGAGGTGGTTCTGACAACCCGTCCGTCCGTAGTTCATGTTGGCTCTTTGCAGCATGCTCACTTGGTCAGGGGTTAACTCAGTGGTCTCTCCAGTTGATCCCAAAGGCTTGTGTCAGCTGGCTTTACCGACAGGATGGCTGCTTGCAGTCAGGTCGTCAGCTTGCTGGACACCAGACGTGGAAGGCGTTTGTTGAAAATGGTTTCTGGTAGCTTTTAAAAAGTTTGTTGGAGGCAGATTAAAATTTGTGAATTTAGAAAAAAAGGTAAACGTTAAGAGCAGCGTTGTAAATTACAAAAAAAGTTAAGTCGCTTTTCTGTAAATTTGCTATTATTTTGAAAAGTTCAGATCGGAAGTTCTCTTAAAAATCGAAAGACTTGACGAGCCTTAAAACTTGTTCAAGTTATCAAATGATAGCCACGAATGAATGAACGTATGAATGCCACGTGGTAGCTTAGCTAAGGTTAGCATGGGGCCTTGTTGACCCAAAATTAAAGTTAAGCATTTAAGAAAGGAAGAGAGAGGTGTTGCAGCAGAGGCTTGTAGGAGAGTTTCAAGAGGAAGAGGGAAACTCTGTTCTACCTTTTCAAAGGGGTCTTACGTCATTTTCACAGAAAACCTCATGTGTTACAAAGGCAGACAAAAATGATTCAGCTATTTAAACACTAACTATTTTGGCATACTATTTGTTTTAAGACACTCGAACGGATACACATTATTAATAGTCACGTAAACACATCCTTTGGATAAACACTTCACCATCAACATATTGATAATGCAGAAAGCTCACACTTAAACACATCAGTTACAAGGAACACATGTCAATAAAATGGAATATATGCAAAACATTTTGTTTCATTAATCAGTACAAACAACATTAGAAGTTTTTATATATGAATAAAAGAATACTGATGCAATTTTTTTTTTATTTTAAGCAAATGTCTTTTCCTTTACTTAGACTGAAAGATAATAGCTGGTTGTCAAGGCCCAAAGTTTATGACCAGGTCTTATTGTGGAAGAGATCTTCCTGCAGCATCTGGGGAGGTTCTGGCCTTGGCGTGATGCCATAAAAAGTGGTTCTCCTGGCATGGGGAAGTTCATATTTTGATGTAAAGCCATTATAATGTCATGTAATTCATAGTGAATGAAATTTAACCGATAAACAAGCAAGGGCTCGTTTGAAGAACTCTGAGTTACAGTTCTGTTTTGCTCTGGGCCACAGTGTGGAGACCCACGAGGGATGTCTCCAAGAGCTTATCTCCAGATGCACTTAGGAATTTCACAGCTAGGAGTGAAAACAAAAGTCTCTGTCCTCAGTTAATAATAATAATAATAATAATATAATAATAAACAGCGCAATTACAATAGGGTCCTCATAGGACTTTTTCCTACTCGGGCCCTAACAATAATAATAATAATAATAAATAATAATAATAAATAGCGCAATTACAATAGGGTCCTCATAGGACTTTTTCCTACTTTGGCCTTAATAATAATAATAATAATAATAATAATAATAGTAATAATAATAATAGTAATAATAATAAATAAATAAATAAATAAATAATAAACAGTGCAATTACAATAGGGTCCTCGTAGGACTTTTTCATACTCGGGCCCTAATAATAAACAGAACAATTGCAATAGGGTCCTCGTAGGAATTTTTCCTATTTGGGCCCTAATAAAAAATAATAATTAATAATAATAATAATAAACAGCTCAAACAGCTCATTTGTTCTCCTGGGGGATTTCAACGCCCAAGTGGGCGGTGACAGTGAGACCTGGAGGGGGGTGATGGGGAAGCACAGCCTCCCCGATCTGAACCCGAGTAGTGTTCAGTTGTTGGACTTCTGTGCTAGTCACAGTTTGTCCATCACGAACACCATGTTCGAGCACAAGGGTGTCCATAAGTGCACGTGGCACCAGGACACCCTGAGCCGGAGGTTGATGATCGACTTTGTAGTCATATCATCTGACGTTCGGCCACATGTCTCGGACACTCAAGTGAAGAGAGGGGCAGAGCTGTCGACCGATCACCACCTGGTGGTGAGTTGGATCCGCTGGGAGGAGAGGAAGCCGGTCAGACCTGGCAGGCCCAAACGTGTCATGAGGGTCTGCTGGGAACAACTGGCGGAACCCTCTGTCAGCGAGGTCTTCAACTTCCACCTCCAGGAGAGCTTCTCCCAGATCCCGGGGAAGGTTGGAGACATGGAGTCCGAGTGGACCATGTTCTCCACCTCCATTGTCGATGCGGCCGCTCGTTGATGCGGTCGCAAGGTCTCTGGTGCCTGTCGCGGCAGCAGTCCCAGAACCCAGTGGTGGACACCGCAAGTAAGGGATGCCATCAAGCTGAAGAAGGAGTCCTACTTATCTTTGTTGGTAGGTGGGACACTGAGGTGGTTAGAAAGCTCCTCGGTGGCAAGGCTCCTAGGGCGGATGAAATCCGTCCTGAGTACCTTAAGTCTCTGGATGTTGTGGGAATGTCTTGGCTGACATGCCTCTGCAACATTGCGTGGTGATCGGGGACAGTGCCTCTGGATTGGCAGACCAGGGTGGTGGTCCCTCTGTTTAAGAAGGGGGGCCGGAGGGTGTGTTCCAACTATAGGGGGATCACACTTCTCAGCCTCCCTGGTAAGGTCTATTCCAGAGTACTGGAGAGGAGAATTCGACCGATGGTCGAACCTCCGATTCAGGAGGAGCAGTGTAGTTTTCGTCCTGGTCACGTCACACTGGACCAGCTCTACACGCTCCATCGGGTGCTCGAGGGTTCATGGGAGCTCACCCATCCAGTCCACATGTGTTTTGTGGATCTGGAGAAGGCGTTCGACCGTGTCCCTCGGGGCACCCTGTGGGGAGTGCTCCGGGAGTACGGGGTCCAGGGTCCTTTGCTAAGGGCTATCCGGTCCCTGTACGACCACAGCAGGAGCTTGGTTCGCATTGCCGGTAGTAAGTCAAACCTGTTTTCAGTGCACGTTGGCCTCCACCAGGGCTGCCCTTTGTCACCGGTTCTGTACATTATTTTTATGGACAGAATTTCTAGGCGCAGCCAGGGTGTAGAGGGGGTCTGGTTTGGGAACCACAGAATCTCGTCTCTGCTGTTTGCGGACGATGTGGTTCTGTTGGCTTCGTCAAATCAGGACCTTCAGCGTGCACTAGTGTGGTTTGCAGCCGAGTGTGAAGCATCCAGGATGAAAATCAGCACCTCCAAATCCGAGGCCATGGTTCTCGACCGGAAAAAGGTGCTTTGCCCTCTTCAGGTCGGTGGAGTGTCCTTGCCTCAAGTGGAGGAGTTTAAGTATCTCGGGGTCTTGTTCACGAGTGAGGGTCGGATGGAGCGTGAGATCGATAGACGGATCGGTGCAGCATCTGTAGTGATGCGGTCGCTGTATCGGACCGTCGTGGCGAAGAGAGAGCTGAGTAGGGTGGCAAAGCTCTCAATTTACCGATCGATCTACGTTCTGATCCTCAGCTATGGTCATGAGATTTGGCTCATGACCGAAAGAACGAGATCGCGAGTACAAGCGGCCGAGATGAGTTTCCTCTACAGGGTGGCTGGGCACTCCCTTAGAGATAGGGTGAGGAGCTCGGTCACTCGGGAGGAGCTCGGAGTCAAGCCGCTGCTCCTCCACGTCGAAAGGAGTCAGTTGAGGTGGCTCGCGCATCTTTTCCGGATGCCCCCTGGATGCCTCGCTGGAGAGGTGTTCCGGGCACGTCCCATTGAGAGGAGGTCCCAGGGAGGACCCAGGACACGCTGGAGGGACTACATCTCTGGGCTGGCTTGGGAACGCCTTGGGGTTCCCCCGGAGGAGCTGGGGGAGGTGGATCGGGAGGTCTGGGCGGCTTTGCTTGAGCTGCTACCCCCGTGACCCGACTCCGGATAAAGCGGAAGAAAATGGATGGATGGATGGAAATAAATAATAATAAACAGTGCAATTACAATAGGGTCCTCGTAGGACTTTTTCCTACCCGGGCCCTAATAAAAAGTAATAATAATAAATAAATAAATAATAATAATAAACTGTGCAATTACAATAGGGTCCTCGTAGGACTTTTTCCTACTCAGACCCTAATAAATAATAAATAATAATAATAAACACCACAATTACAGTAGGGCACTGTAGGACTTTTTCCTACTCAGGCCCTAATTAACTAGTATTATGAGAGCTTGCAAGAAGCAGTATTACAGTGAAATTCACTTGGAAGATTTGAAATGAAATCATTAAAAAGAAAAAAATAAGTTGTTAAAGACTAGCCAACTTATTTTCATACAACTACTGACACAATTATTTAGGAAAATAAATTTATCGCAGATCAGCTCAATGAGTACTTTGTCAATGTAAGAAAGTATTGTCAGTACACGGAACTGTTGATTTATGTGACGAGACGTACAGTTTGACAGAACACCAGCTGCATCCGCTGCTAGCTGTTAGTGCTGTTAGCTGAGAGAGAAAGTCGCATACCGATGCCGTCGAAATGAGTGAATTTAAGCTATCATATGAAAGTATTGATGTGGATTCTGATACAGAATTATCGTTTCACATTTGAGGGATTTGATGGATTTTTACATTTGATGGATTACTCCATGCCCTGACTGCTGTTGGAGTGACGCTGCCTCAGCTCGACCACCACTGAAATTCGTGAATTTAAGCAACCTTACGAAAGTACTGATGTGGATTCTGATACAGAATTATCATTTCACATTTGTTCTATTTGATGGATTTTCATGTTTGATGGATTACTCCGCGCCCTGACCGCTGTTGGAGTGACACTGTCTCGGCTCGACGGTAAGCCTCACTGACTGAATTTCCTACAGAAAAATAAACCGTGCAAATAATGGAAGTGAATTAGAATGGTTATAACTCGTTTGTGTTTGATTTGCGAATGTTCATGCTGTTATATGGTCGCAAATAGCCATTTTCTATTTACCAGCATGAACGTCTGCAAATCATCAGACGCAACAGGGTTATTCCCTAAGTGTATTGAGGTGTGAGGAAGCACATATAAAACAAATTTGAATTCAATATTAATATTGCAAAAGAAAGCTATTGTCATGACGGGCGGCTGCCCGACACCAGGAGCAGGTGGACCCAAGGTACAAACCCCCAAACCAGGCTTTGTGGTATAAGAAGTCGTCATGTTTATTACAGGCAGTGGTTCGGCACACAGGAGCAGAGGTACAAGCAGAACCAGGCAAAAACGCAGTCATAGACAAGCAGGGTCCAGTGGCACAGGCAAACACAGATATCAGAGAAAAGGCAGTCAAAAATCAGGGCAAAAATATGGTACATGGCTGGACTAAAACAGGGCTGTGAACAAAGGCTGGAGAGTGTACTAAGACAACAATCTGGTGGTGTGCTGTGAGAGTGTGAGGGCTTAAATAACAGGTACTGTGAAGAATGTGCATGTGCAAACTGATTAGGTAATAAGGTGCAGGTGTGGAGGGAAGATTCTAGAAAGGGGGCGTGGCTAGTAGACAAATAAACACTGTGCAACAGAGTGATGTAAGGAGCAAACATACTTGGGCTGGTGTAGGGAGTGTGAGTGAGATGAAACAACACAGACAGAAACAAGGTGAGAGACATGGGGCAGGTGCAAAGAGCGTGAGTGAAAGGAAACAAAGCAGACAGAATCAAAGTGAGGGAAAAAACACAATGTCAGGTGCAGGGCATGGAGTGACCATAAATAACTGGACGTGAGTGCAATCTAAGAACAAAACTGAAAAGCAAACCAGAGGATAACAAACATAGAAGATAAACTACATAAAAACTGATCCGAGAATAATAGAAAATAAAACACTAAGACAAAACTAAACTGGAACAGACTGAGAAAACAGAGTGGAAAAAACAAACTAAAAAATAAAACAGAGACTGTGATAACAAAACCTGACACTAAAGCAGTGTTTTTCAACCTTTTTTGAGCCGCGGCACCCTTTTTATATTTACAAAATCCTGCGGCACACCACCAACTAAAATAATATTATAATGCTATTACCTCTGGTTTTGCGCAAAACCCAATTATCACAATAGAAAATCGATACAGAAAACACCGCATTTCGAAAATCCTCAAGCATTTTGCGCTCTGATCTCAAGTAGGGCTGTCACGATTAGGAATTTCTGGAGACGATTAATTGTCAGACAAATAATTGCGATTGACGAATATATTGTCTATTTTTTTTTCTTTTTTTCCCCTTCTTGATATTCTACTATTGTAGTATAATTACACAACTCTGGAAGAACGTTTGGCTTCTGTGAGTGGAGAAACTGGGAATGGTGCAACGTTTTTATTTTTATCTTCATTTTACATACAGTCCCAACTTTTTCTGATTTGTGGTTGTTTCTGTTGCATTTATGAAATTGTTTCTCCTCATCAGTCACGTTTTGTGCTTCAACACTGCATTAAGCTTAAGATTGAACAAATAAATACCTTTGGAAAATAACAGCTGTTAAAGTTCAGAGTTCTCACCTGCTTTTTGTGATCTGTGCGTCTGAACATTTTTTTTTTGTTTTTTTTTTGGCTCTCAGTTCATTCATATATTCTCATTTTTTAAATATGTTTTTAAATATATTTGACCGTTTATTTCATCTCATGATGTCATAAATTCAGCATACGACGCGCACATGGTGTGAACAGGACGGTAACGGCAGAATCACACCTTTAGAGAAAGTTCAGAGAGAAGTAAAGGCAGCTTCATGTTTCCGTTTTGTTAACGTTCACTTGGGTTAAAATCCTCTCTCTGCTCCGCGCTCGCTGCGCACTGAACGTGTCGCGCCTGCATTCAGGAATACACGTTACGTACATGTCAACCCCTTTGAAGGTCCAGCTGTATAACCAAGTGATAAAATCCATAAAATCAACACAAAATCCTTATAACCTCCTAAATTGCACCAAAATCAGTTTTATTACAGTACACGTAACTGCATAGCGGTATCACATAACTGGGGTTTTGTCCATATATTAATAACTAACACCAGGGATCTCCATGGGCTCTTTTATGGTGGAAGTCCTCCACAGTTAAATCCTTTTGCTCCACAGTAAAATTGCTTGCTGTCAATAAAATCAATGTCTACAAGTACATTGTAGGTATTTTGTACAAACTCAATATATAGTGTCAAACAGCTGTTCTATTTTTACAGAAACAAGAACTCACAGAGTAACAGATCACTGCTCCTAACAATCTTTGGCCCTACTATCTGAGACTGCTCTGCCCTACGATTGGATATTGGAAAACCATGTGACGGTGAACCAATTCTGATTGGACGCTCACATTGCGCATGTCATCACACAGCTTCTATGAGGAGTACAAAAATGGTGGATGGCTGGCCGAAAGTCTGCGGAGATAAGAAAAACAACAGTAAAAAAATTAATTTACAACAGAAAACCCTGAATATCCGTAAGACTTTATTTGTACGTCTGTATGACTCTGAAACTCGGAAAAATCTGTATAATTTACGGACAATCTGTATAGGTTGACATATATGATATTGCCAGTAGAGGTCAGAGTAAGGTGAAGGTGCGTAGATCAAAGCTGAAGAAGGCAGACAAGTGGTGAGATTGAATGGGTGAGCAGGTACTGCTGTGCTAACATCTCTCTACATCTTGTCTTTATCATTGTGATCATGTAGAGAATAAAGGAAATGTTCTTCTTATCTACACCTTTGCTGTCAGTGGTGATTCTGGGGTCTGTTGTGGCCCAAGGCAAAAATTCACAGGATCCCCTCCATCCTCCATTCATCACTATTATTAGTGTAGCCCTGCGTCTTTACTAATTGTGAGTCACCGTGTTTTACCTGTGTTTCTGGGAAACACAGAGCAGAACCAGACAGGAACCAGGGCAGCCCACAACAGCTATAGCATAAAAAATGTGGAAAGCCTGAAGTGCTGTCAAATCATAATCAAATCAATTTTATTTATATAGCGCCAAATCACAACAAACAGTTGCCCCAAGGCGCTTTATATTGTAAGGCAAGGCCATACAATAATTACGGAAAAACCCCAACAGTCAAAACGACCCCCTGTGAGCAAGCACTTGGCAACAGTGGGAAGGAAAAACTCCCTTTTAACAGGAAGAAACCTCCAGCAGAACCACACTCAGGGAGGGGCAGTCTTCTGCTGGGACTGGTTGGGACTGAGGGAGAGAACCAGGAAAAAGACATGCTGTGGAAGAGAGCAGAGATCAATCACTAATGATTAAATGCAGAGTGGTGCATACAGAGCAAAAAGAGAAAGAAACACTCAGTGCATCAGGGGAACCCCCCAGTAGTCTAAGTCTATAGCAGCATAACTAAGGGATGGTTCAGGGTCACGTGATCCAGCCCTAACTATAAGCTTTAGCAAAAAGGAAAGTTTTAAGCCTAATCTTAAAAGTAGAGAGGGTGCCTCTCTCCCTGATCTGAATTGGGAGCTGGTTCCAGAGGAGAGGAGCCTGAAAGCTGAAGGCTCTGCCTCCCATTCTACTCTTACAAACCCTAGGAACTACAAGTAAGCCTGCAGTCTGAGAGCGAAGCGCTCTATTGGGGTGATATGGTACTATGAGGTCCCTAAGATAAGATGGGACCTGATTATTCAAAACCTTATAAGTAAGAAGAAGAATTTTAAATTCTATTCTAGAATTAACAGGAAGCCAATGAAGAGAGGCCAATATGGGTGAGATATGCTCTCTCGTTCTAGTCCCTGTCAGTACTCTAGCTGCAGCATTTTGAATTAACTGAAGGCTTTTCAGGGAACTTTTAGGACAACCTGATAATAATGAATTACAATAGTCCAGCCTAGAGGAAATAAATGCATGAATTAGTTTTTCAGCATCACTCTGAGACAAGACCTTTCTAATTTTAGAGATATTGCACAAATGCAAAAAAGCAGTCCTACATATTTGTTTAATATGTGCATTGAATGACATATCCTGATCAAAAATGACTCCAAGATTTCTCACAGTATTACTAGAGGTCAGGGTAATGCCATCCAGAGTAAGGATCTGGTTAGACACCATGTTTCTAAGATTTGTGGGGCCAAGTACAATAACTTCAGTTTTATCTGAGTTTAAAAGCAGGAAATTAGAGGTCATCCATGTCTTTATGTCTGTAAGACAATCCTGCAGTTTAGCTAATTGGTGTGTGTCCTCTGGCTTCATGGATAGATAACGCTGGGTATCATCTGCGTAACAATGAAAATTTAAGCAATGCTGTCTAATAATACTGCCTAAGGGAAGCATGTATAAAGTGAATAAAATTGGTCCTAGCACAGAACCCTGTGGAACTCCATAATTAACCTTAGTCTGTGAAGAAGATTCCCCATTTACATGAATAAATTGTACTCTATTAGATAAATATGATTCAAACCACCGCAGCGCAGTGCCTTTAATACCTATGGCATGCTCTAATCTCTGTAATAAAATTTTATGGTCAACAGCATCAAAAGCAGCACTGAGGTCTAACAGCACAAGCACAGAGATGAGCCCACTGTCTGAGGCCATATGAAGATCATTTGTAACCTTCACTAATGCTGTTTCTGTACTATGATGAATTCTAAACCCTGACTGAAACTCTTCAAATAGACCATTCCTCTGCAGATGATCAGTTAGCTGTTTTACAGCTAACCTTTCAAGAATTTTTGAGAGAAAAGAAAGGTTGGAGATTGGCTTAAAATTAGCTAAGATAGCTGGGTCAAGTGATGGCTTTTTAAGTAATGGTTTAATTACTGCCACCTTAAAAGCCTGTGGTACATAGCCAACTAATAAAGATAGATTGATCATATTTAAGATCGAAGCATTAATTAATGGTAGGACTTCCTTGAGCAGCCTGGTAGGAATGGGGTCTAATAGACATGTTGATGGTTTGGAGGAAGTAAGTAATGAAAATAACTCAGACAGAACAATTGGAGAGAAAGAGTCTAACCAAACACCGGCATCACTGAAAGCAGCCCAAGAGAACGATATGTCTTTGGGATGGTTATGAGTAATTTTTTCTCTAATAGTTAAAATGTTATTAGCAAAGAAAGTCATGAAGTCATTACTAGTAAAGTTAAAGGAATACTTGGCTCAACAGAGCTCTGACTCTTTGTCAGCCTGGCTACAGTGCTGAAAAGAAACCTGGGGTTCTTATTTTCTTCAATTAGTGATGAGTAGTAAGATGTCCTAGCTTTACGGAGGGCTTTTTTATAGAGCAACAGACTCTTTTTCCAGGCTAAGTGAAGATCTTCTAAATTAGTGAGATGCCATTTCCTCTCCAATCTGCTTTAATCTGATTTATACCACAGAGTCAGGCACGTCTGATTTAAGGCTCTCTTTTTCAGAGGAGCTACAGCATCCAAAGTTGTCCTCAATGAGGATATAAAATTATTGATGAGATAATCTAACTCACAGAGTTTAGGTAGCTACTCTGCCCTGTGTTGGTATATGGCATTGGCAAACATAAAGAAGGAATCATATCCTTAAACCTAGTTACAGCGCTTTCTGAAAGACTTCTACTGTAATGAAACTTATTCCCCACTGCTGGGTAGTCCATCAGAGTAAATGTAAATGTTATTAAGAAACTGTGCTGCGAATACTGTGGATACGGTTGCTGTGAATACTTTTTGGATGCACTCTAAATCCTACCTGATCAAGGTGAATCAAAGAAGTAATCACTCTATCTAGCCCATATAAAGATTTTGAATAAAATGTTCCTATCACATATCATTTTGATGGGCCTATAACACTATGTAACAAATTTTTATTTTTGTTTTGTTCCTGGGTACACAGTGTGTTTTCCTAACCTGTTATGCCTTAAATAAATAGAAAATAGCTGTTATTCCACAGAAACTTTGCTTCTGTGATCAGGACAATGATATTTTGAAATTTGTCTGTTTTCAAGAATATTCTCAATTCACCTTCACTACTACTGACTAGTCTTCTAGAATATTCTTTAACTGCGAGAACTGTCCAGAATTTTCTTGAAGTTTCCAGAATTATCTAGAAATTTCAAGAAACTTTTAGAACTTAAAAAAAAATAAAATAAATAAATAAATAAAATCAAAGTTTGTGCTGAATGTAGTCATTTTTCCATAGACTTTAGACATAAGCAGTTGAAATATAACACTTAGAAGCCAGGAACAAAAATTGTGTTACATAGTGTAAATTATGCACTCCAAATCATTTTTCAGCAAGTCTTCCAAAAAAATCCCACAGGAGTTGTTTCATGTGCCACAGAAGTGCTCATCATTAATACTGAAGTTTGAGGTTTTAATTTGCCTAAATAATTAGTCGCGAACAATACATCACCCCTTCACAGCACTGCTCCCATACATAGCAGATGGCTATTAATTTGTAACTTTTACAACCAGTGTTAAGAGACAGTTAAGCTTTGAAGCCAATAACTGGCCCATCTGTATGCCTGCAGTCACATCCTTTTCCTGTTTCTAATCATTAACTTGTCATTAAAAACAACAAAAAAAAAATCATTTTTGCTCATTGAATTCACCAGTGAGATGAGAGCTCATGCTGTTCATTTCACTTCACTGTGTGACTGTTTCCAAGCTGATGTTTTAACTGCCATTATTGCCCAGAGACTGGCTGTGATCTTGAGTGAGTCACACGCTCCATAATGAGGCGCCACCAGGCTCTCGGAGGTTAGCAGAGGTGCTGTCTTGACACTTGTGGCTAATTGATGATTACGTACAGTACAAGATCTGGGCAAAATCATTTTAATAAGGTGATTAAAAGGTGATTATTGGCAGGAAAGACATGTGACTTAAGGCCCCATGATGGGCTCACAGAGACAGAGTGACACCGGAGGCTGTTCCATTAGTGAGGTGAGTTCACCATGGTGATCTAATCTCTAGAAAGGAAGCCTCAGGGGAATGAAAACATGTTTAATTTCCTGTATCTTTGAGCCAGGATATGTACTTTCCTTGAGAAATGTAATACCGTGCCAACAAGAAAAAACAGAAAGAATAAAGAACAGACAGGCATACAGATATCATATCATATTTATCTTATTCTGAAGGTAACTGTAGCAATGATGAAGACAACAGTTTGGTTTTATCTGTGTGGTGCAGCACATACAGCTGTGGTCAGACATTTACGTACACTCATTATGGATATGAATGCCATGGCAAAATTGCACTTTCAGTGATTTCTTTGATGTGTTCTATTTGTGGAGCAGAATGATTTTTGTACAGTGAACATCCTTAATTAAGAAAGGAGAGAGAGAGAGAGAGAGAGATTCAGTACAAAAATTGTAATTTTCTTTGGTTTCCTGAAATCAGCACGGTGAGACAGTAGTTTGCACTGTGGCCTCAAGAAGGTCCCGGGTTTGGTTCCAATCTCTTTGTTTGCCTGGGTTTCCTGTTGATGCTCCAGACAGCTAGGCTTGGTGAAATGGTGACTCCAAATTGACTGTAGGTGTGAGTGAGAGTGTGAATTGGTCTCTATGTGTGTGCAAGCGCACGTGTGTGTGCGTGTGTGTGTGTGTGCAAGGTTGGGTAGGATTACTTTGAAAGAATACATGTGGATTACATGTATGTATGTACATACATTTGGATTACTTGTAATCTGATTACTTTTGGATTACATTTCAAAGTAATCCTATCCAACCTTGTGTGTGTGTGTGTGTGTGTGTGTGTGTGTGTGTGTGTGTGTGTGTGTGTGTGTGTGTGTGTGTGGACCTTGTGATAGACTGGCATCCTGTCCAGAGTGTACCCTGCCTTGTATCCCCCATGACCCTTGACTGGAATAAGCGGGTATAGAAAATGCCAAAATTATACATGCAGCACATTTTTGACTGAATGTACTTTATCAAGGTTACTCTTTACCAGAAGCTTGTAATAAACATCAACACGCTCCTGACAGTATTCTGGATCAGTTTTTGGCCAAATTTGCTAACTTTGGTTGAAGTCAATTTAATTTGTTGGTTTCTGTAACAATACAATCTGGGGACACCAAAGTATTGACAGGATGTAACACTGAACAAAGTCAGTTGCTCAAAGTTTATAAATGGGAAGTCAGTCAAATGGCAACAGCTTTCACAGTAAATACTATAAAATACATTGTGGCAAAATCATTAAAATTTCTGATATAATGAAACATTAAATATACCTGTTTCACCTGTTTTGTCTTTTTGCTTCTTCAAGTTCATGGAAGCACATCTGCTGACAAGCATTTTTTGTTTGTAAGTGTGCTGATCCCAGTTTTTGAGAACAGGGATGATGTGCATAGTTGCGGTATATACAAAGGCATAAAGTTGATTAGCCATAGCATGAAGTTATGGGAAAGAGTAGTAGAAGCTTGGCTTGGAAAGGAGGCGAAGATCTGTGAGCAGCAATATGGTTTCATGCTGAGTGTCAGTGTTTGCCCTGAGAATGCTGATTAAGAAGTATAGATGCCAGAGGGAGTTGCATTGCGTGTTTGTGGATTTAGAGAATGCTTATGGCAGGGTGCCGAGAAGAGTTGTGGTATTACACAAGGAAGTCTGGAGTGGCAGAGAAGTATGGGAGGGTGGTGTAGAACATGGAGGAGGACAGTGTGACAGTGGTGAGATGCACAGTAGCACTGACAGATACATTCAAGGTGGAGATTGGGATCGCATCTAAGATTGCTTCTGAGACTCTTTCTTGTTCACAATGGTGATGGACAGGTTAACCGATGAGGTCAGACAGGAGTCTCCATGGACTATAATGTTTGCAGATGACATTGTGATCTGTAGTGAGAGTAGAGAGCAGGTTGATATGAGCCTGAAGATGTGGAGGTATGCTCTGGAGAGAAGAGGAATGAAAGCCAGTAGGAGCAGTAGGAGCAAGACTGAGTGCATGTGTACATGAGTGTGAATGAGAGGGAGCCCAGTGGATCAGCTCTAGGGGTTGGTAATGTTAGACCTTACTTGTGTGAAGCGCCTTGAGGCACTATATAAATGAAATAAATTTAAATTAATTGAATAGAAGAGGGAGGCAAAAGAGGAGGTTTATGGATGTGCTGAGGGAAGGCATGGATGTGGTTGGCATGACAGAGTAAGATGCAGACAACAGGGTGAGATGGAAACTTCACCAGCTGTGTTGACCCCTAATGAGAGCAGATGAAACAAGAAGAAGACAATATGAGGACTTTCACTAGAAGAGTTTTGACTACTTTTGACTATTGTAATTCATTATTATCAGGTTGTCCTAAAAGTTCCCTGAAAAGCCTTCAGTTAATTCAAAATGCTGCAGCTAGAGTACTGACAGGGACTAGAACGAGAGAGCATATCTCACCCATATTGGCCTCTCTTCATTGGCTTCCTGTTAATTCTAGAATAGAATTTAAAATTCTTCTTCTTACTTGTAAGGTTTGAATAATCAGGTCCCATCTTATTTCAGGGACCTCATAGTACTATATCACCCCAATAGAGCGCTTCGCTCTCAGACTGCAGGCTTACTTGTAGTTCCTAGGGTTTGTAAGAGTAGAATGGGAGGCAGAGCCTTCAGCTTTCAGGCTCCTCTCCTGTGGAACCAGCTCCCAATTCGGATCAGGGAGACAGACACCCTCTCTACTTTTAAGATTAGGCTTAAAACTTTCCTTTTTGCTAAAGCTTATAGTTAGGGCTGGATCAGGTGACCCTGAACCATCCCTTAGTTATGCTGCTATAGACTTAGACTGCTGGGGGGTTCCCATAATGCACTGAGTGTTTCTTTCTCTTTTTGCTCTGTATGCACCACTCTGCATTTAATCATTAGTGATTGATCTCTGCTCCCCTCCACAGCATGTCTTTTTCCCGGTTCTCTCCCTCAGCCCCAACCAGTCCCAGCAGAAGACTGCACCTCCCTGAGCCTGGTTCTGCTGGAGGTTTCTTCCTGTTAAAAGGGAGTTTTTCCTTCCCACTGTTGCCAAGTGCTTGCTCACAGGGGGTCGTTTTGACCGTTGGGGTTTTTCCGTAATTATTGTATGGCTTTGCCTTACAATATAAAGCGCCTTGGGGCAACTGTTTGTTGTGATTTGGCGCTATATAAATAAAATTGATTTGATTTGATTTGATTTATTTCTTTTCTGATCCCGCAGGGTGATGCTGAGCATGATGTGCTCCATCTTTCATTGTGCTGTAGATCAGAGTGTATATCAGTGTTTAATAAATGTCCTAAATAAGAAAGTGTAATTGTGCATTTTGAGTGAAAATACTGTCCATCCATCCATCCATCCATCCATCCATCCATCCATCCATCCATCCATCCATCCATCCATCCATCCATCCATCCATCCATCCATCCATCCATTTTCTTCCGCTTTATCCGGAGTCGGGTCGTGGGGGCAGCAGCTCCAGCAACGCCGCCCAGACCTCCCGATCCACACACACCTCCCCCAGCTCCTCTGGGGGAACCCCGAGGCATTCCCAAGCCAGCCAAGAGACGTAGTCCCTCCAGCATGTCCTGGGTCTTCCCTGGGGCCTCCTCCCAATGGGACGTGCCCGGAACACCTCTCCAGCGAGGTGTCCAGGGGGCAACCGGAAAAGATGCCCGAGCCACCTCAGCTGGCGTAATGAACATAATAATATTCAGTTGTGTATTATTTTTTGCTGGAGCCTGCACTCAATTGTTGTACTTTTCAACAAGTCTCAGACATGTCCCCTGTGGAATCCCAGGCCATTCTTCTTTGTTGAATTTGTCAAGCTTTTTTGAGCTTTGTTATTGTCTGTGTTGTTATTCTATTTGCCAAATAAACAAATTCATTCATTCTTTCATATATGAAGGGAAGTCTCTGTGATTTTCTCTGCTGTCCTCACCACTCTCCTGACGTTCATGCAGTCAGAGGCACAAAATAGAAATAGGTAAGCAGACCCATTATTTTCTGCAAATTTAGTGGTGTCTGAACAATGGATGTGGTCGCCCAGGAAAAGGAATAAAACTTCTTTATTTATGACTTACATCTCTTGAACCTAACCCATTCTAAATTAACAGGCACAGGAGGCAGAGTTCAGGAGTGATAAGGCAGTGGTGTATGTTTTATTATTTATTATCTGCCCATGTCTGTGACCACGTCGCAGAAGCTCATTTCTTGTATGTGCATTCCATGCTGGTTTGTGGCAAGCTTGGTATTTGGTGGAGGATTAATTTGGCTTGCAGTAAGCAGGGAAAGCTAATAAGAACAGAGCAATGATCCCTGATAATAGTGAATTAAGCAGTGCCTTTAATGTTGGGGAAGTGTATTTAGTACCCCATCACACATAGCCGGAATCATGCAGAATGGCGTCAGAATGACTAATCGGCATAGATCCGAAAAGTTGGATTTCAGTTCCAAAACGTTCTGACAGACATCTGCGAGAGTCCACACAGTTGGTCAAAATGGGCCGGCGGCCCCGAGTGTGATGCACACGTTCAAAACCGTCCCGGTGCTGTGGAGATGGGACACCTATCCGACGGCAGTCCATGTGTAATCTGAGGACCATCTGACCACAATTTACATATTCTGACAGCATCAAAACAACATCTGAAATGATCTGATCGCGGTTGATTGAGCTCTGAGATCGACTGGTCACAGCAAAGTCTGCTGACATGTTGTGCCACGTTTGTCGACCTCCACTGGACCACGGCCAGGGAGGGCGAAGGAAATGCTGCTATGTAATAACATGTATGTGGCACTGTGGATGCGTCAGAGGCTCGGTGCTGAACGGGATATCACTGCTGTAATGCACATATTATTACACGTTCACATCCTAAGTCTGTAGAAGGTATGATGTGGAAATGTTTGCCGAGCACAACATAAACATGTAATTCACCTCCGGTACCTCGCGTTCCACAGGGCAGCACAGACAGCTGCTCAAGTTCCTTTCACCCCGCTGTGCTGTGTGCTGGCAATGTCGATCAGCTGACAAACACGCAGTCCACCTCTGGTATGAATAAATCCCATGTGAAGTGCCGTCCCACAGCGATCATCTGACTACAGTTGTGTTAAGATGCATAGTCAAGTAAAATGACAACAAAAAACAGTTAAAAAAAAAAGAGAAAAGAGAAGGTCTACTGGCTGCATCTGAAAGTTGCACACGTGGGAAGTTGGCTCACTGCCAGCACAGTTCAACAGCAGTTACAGAGTCCAGCCGGACAAAAGAAAATCTAGCAATGCAAGTATACGAGGTCTGTTAGAAAACTATAGGACCTTTTTATTTTTGGCAAAAACCATATGGATTTGAGTCACGTGTGATTGCATCAGCCAAGCTTGAACCTTTGTGCGCATGCGTGAGTTTTTTCACGCCTGTCAGTTGCGTCATTTGCCTGTGAGCAGGCTTTGTGTGAGCAGTGGTCCACCCCTCTCGTCGGATTTTTATTGCGAATAAAATGTCTGAATGATTTGGAGCTTTGCTGCATCAAATTTTTCCAGAAACTGTGAGAGACCACCAGGTGGACACCATTCGGAAAATTCAGATGGCTTTCAGGGATGATTTTATGGGGATTACACAGATTTTTGCTCTGTATGCACCACTCTGCATTTAATCATTAGTGATCGATCTCTGCTCCCCTCCACAGCATGTCTTTTTCCTGGTTCTCTCCCTCAGCCCCAACCAGTCCCAGCAGAAGACTGCCCCTCCCTGAGCCTGGTTCTGCTGGAGGTTTCTTCCTGTTAAAAGGGAGTTTTTCCTTCCCACTGTAGCCCAGTGCTTGCTCACAGGGGGTTGTTTTGACCGTTGGGGTTTTACATAATTATTGTATGGCCTTGCCTTACAATATAAAGTGCCTTGGGGCAACTGTTTGTTGTGATTTGGCGCTATATAAAAAAATTGATTGATTGATTGATTAAGGAGTGCTCCATCCGGTTTAAAGACCGCCCACGGCGCACTCCAAGCGCCGATCGGCAGGCTGAAACCCCGCTGAAACAACCAGATCATTTCCAACGTGAAGGCTTTGTTGATCCGGGACATCGTCTGACTTCCACAAAAATGGCAGAAGACATGGACATCAGCATCATCACTTTTTTCGGCACATTCCACTGTTACAGGAGTTTTTTTTCATGGAAAGAAAAGCGGAGGGATGCGCCACGGAGCTGCTCATGGCGCGGGACAAAACCACCTCTGTGTTGGTCTCACAGGACGGCTTTCAGATGGCTTTCAGACGGCTTCGGGTGGCTTTTCAGTTGTGTGGCTATCTGAGAAATTGTGCATGAGCTGGACATGCCATAACATGTCCTGTGAGGCTTCATCACGGCGTTGCTTTGCGCCATGCGGCTCCGTCCCAACGTGCAGAATTCCTCCGCTCCTCTTTCCATGACAAAAACTCCTTTAACAGTGGAATGTGCCATTCATTTCCAAACTGAACGCTGTGTTGATCCGGGACGTCGTCTGACTACCACAGAAATTGCGGAAGACGTGGACATCAGCACTTTTTCGGCACATTGAGACAGACGTGCGGAGGAATTCCGCGCGTCGGGACGGAGCCGCATGGTGCAAAGCAACGCCGTGATGAAGCCTCACAGGACATGTTCTGGCATGTCCAGCTCATGCACAATTTCTCGGATAGCCACACGACTGAAAAGCCACCGGAACCTGTCTGAAAGCCGTCCTGTGAGACCAACACGGAGGTGGTTTTGTCCCGCGCCATGAGCGGCTCCGTGGCGCATCCCTCCGTTTCTCTTTCCATGAAAAAAACTCCTGTAATAGTGGAATGTGCTGAAAAAGTGCTGATGTCCATGTCTTCTGCCATTTTTGTGGAAGTCAGACGACGTCCCGGATCAACAAAGCCTTCACGTTGGAAATGATCTTGTTGTTTCAGCGGGGTCTGAGCCTGTCGATCAGTGCTCAGAGTGCGCCATGCTCTCAGCAGCTGTGGGCGGTCTTTAAACCGGCTGGAGCACTCCTTAATCTGTGTAATCTCCATAAAATCGTCCCTGAAAGCCATCTGAATTTTCCCAATGGTGTCCACCTGGAGGTCTCTCACAGTTTCTGGAAAAATTTGATGCAGCAAAGCTCCAAATCATTCAGACATTTTATTCGCAATAAAAATCCAATGAGAGGGGTGGACCACTGCTCACACAAAGCCTGCTTACAGGCGAATGACGCAACCGACAGGCGTGAAAAAACTCACGCATGCGCACGAAGGTTCAAGCTTGGGTGATGCAATCACACGTGATTCAAATCCATATGGTTTTTGCAAAAAATAAAAAGGTCGGATAGTTTTCTAACAGACTTCATATACTGAACAAACACCGAAAGGGATTTTTCACCGGACTAACAGTGACAGCTGTCAGCCTGTTTGTGTGCTCTGTGGATGGACAGATCCTGTGTGGAGTGGCTGGTACAGCATGTATGAACACACATACACGAAGCTGAGTGAACACTTCGGCCACACACTTGCAGACCTTGCTGACCTCTCATCAGTGTGTGAGACACACACTGATGAGAGGTCAGTTGAGCGCTAGGTATGTGAGGACAAGTGGAGATTTGATTACGTGAGTGAGTGAGTGAGTGAGTGAGTGAGTGAGTGAGTGACAGCTCCAATGTTGGTGGAATCTGACAGCAGTCTGTGTCATCTGACTGTTGTCTGAAATATGTTTGGGCTGCATCTTGCAGGTGTGCACGAGGCAGTCCAAATGCGTTCTGACACAGCTGACCACGCCTCCTTTCTCCTGACTGTATCAGATTATGGCAATATTTGCCAGGTCGGGCATGGTTACAGCACATTCTTGCTATGTGTGACGGGGGCTTAAAGGTTAGCGTTGAATAGGATGTGTAATGTTACGGAAGTGGATTTAAAGGGTAGATGTTGAGCAGAGTTTTTAATGTTGAGGAAGTCTAGTTTTAGCTGGAGCAAACATACTTTGACAAGGAAAGCATAGAAAATTGACAACTTACCACAGTCCAGCATTAGGGGTTTGCAATTGGTTCAAAATGCTGCTCCCAGAATCTTGACAGGAAGCAGAAAGTTCGACCACATTACACCCATTTTGGCATCTCTTCACTGGCTTCCTGTCTCTGTGAGGTTGGATTTTAAAGTTCTGTTATTAACCTATAAAATTATTCACAGACTAGCACCTCCCAACTTAACTGACCTAATTAAACCCTACACACCAACCTGGGCTCTACGTTCTCAGGGTGCAGGACTACGCTGTGTCCCTAGGGTGAATAAAAAGTCTGCGGGCCACATAATATTCTTTTATCATGCCCTTATTTTGTGGAATGGTCTCTCTACAGAGATAAAAACAGATTGTGTAGAGACATTCAAGTCCAGACTTAACCCCTTAATGCACGAATTTATATAGCTGTATATAAAAAAATGTTTTGTGTGTGTTTTTGCCTTTAAGTAGATGGTAAATAATGTTGAGATTATTAATTTCACTTTTGCACAAAAACTAGATAGTAATATTGGGTATTCTGGTAATGACTTTATGTTATAATGTTATAATAATAATGATGGTATGTTGCAAATTTGCGACAACAGGCATACAGGTCAATTTGGTAAGTTGCATATTTGAGTCAGAGATTGTAGCATATATGCGACGATGGGCGTTAAGGGGTTAAGACGCATCTATTCTCCCTCTCATATGGTTAGCAAAATGGCATAGTATGCTACTGTGTGTCTTATCCCTTTAATTCATCTTATTAATACCATCACCTCCCCTAGACCACAGGGGAGGTGATGTCTAGTGGTTAAGTGTTGGGCTTGAGACCAGAGGATCCTTGGTTCAAATCCCAGCCTGACTGGAAAATCACTAAGGGCCCTTGGACAAGGTCCTTAATCCCCTAGTTGCTCCCAGTATGTAGTGAGCGCCTTGTATGGCAGCAGTCTGACATCTGGGTGAATGTGAGGCATTATTGTAAAGCGCTTTGAGCGTCTGATGCAGATGGACAAAGTGCTACATAAATGCAGTCCATTTACCATTTATTAGCAACAGAACAGGTCTCAGCCTCACTTCATCTAAACACTGGGTCTGTTTGTGAAGCTTAGGGCTCACACCTGGAGACCACCTTAGTATTCTCTCTGCTTTCCTGTGGATTTACTGCTGCTGAACTATACCTGAGGTGTAGTTTTTCCGGCCAACTGATTCTGTTTTCTTTTTCTCTCTGTCTGAGGTACAGACGACATCACACAAGGTGACAGCTGCACACCACAGGGCACTGGACTGACCACGAGATGGCATCCCTGAAGCTGATGCAGCACACTGCAGTCTGTGTTTGGAATAAACTTTGCCGTTGTGACAGGCCTACTGACGGCGTGATGGAGGAATGTTAGCTTTGCATCCCAGAGTCCTGGATGAACCCTTGCCTGTGGCACAAATGCTTGTGTGGTCATCTCAAAAACTGCGCTTTGTTTTGATGTTGCTTTGCCTGTTTTCTGTTTCTTCAGCTTTGTAAAAATGTTGTAAAAACCTTGTAACTGTTAGAATGGCCAAAGCAGTGGGCCACACCTCTGAGTCTGATCTGCTTGAGGTTTTTTCCTTACCACTGTCGCCTGTATGCTTGCTCTAGGGGTTGATAAGGTTAGACCTTACTTATGTAAAGCACTTTGAGGAAGCTTTAATGTGATTTGGCACTATATAAATGAAATAAATTGAATTGAAGATGAACAAGAAATCAACCAGAAGCTGTGGCAAATCCCCAAAATCCCAAATTTAGCACAGACAAAACAGGAATTTCCCTTAGTGCCATGGGAGGAAGTGATATGACAATTGTGGAGACCTTGTACTCTAGCAATAATATTAGAAAGTCTGTGTAATAGTCTGACTAGTACAGCTACACTCCCTTTGTGTCCTTATTTGGGGATCCCTGAGAATTTTACTGTTGAGGGGACAGTTGGTCTATGGCTGGAGGTAAATGTTGCCCCCTGGAGGGAAGAGTGGGCAACATGGAAATGTGGCTATATTACTGACACCCCAGCTGAGGATGGGACTGCAGATATGAGGTACAGCCCCTATATAATACCAAAACTTAAACAGGCAGTGACTGCAGGTAAAATACTTTTGTTAATAAGGACAAGAGGAGAGGGAGAGGCAGAAATCTCTAGACAAGAAGGGAGACAGGGAGTTATGGTTGCCAAAATGGTCAAAGGAGAAGGGTTACTGACTCCAGTGGAGCTAGTGGTGAGACAGTATCCAGACTGTGAAATAAATCATACTCCGCATGAAAATGTGGCACAAACAGACATCAAGCAGACTACAGTGGCCAAATGAGGGAACCCTTGAAGCCTGCTGTAAGGAAACAGAAGCTAAAATCAAGAATTATAATGACACAAACAATGAGAAAAAAAAAAAAAGAAGCCAGAGAAAGGAAGGCGCTCCGGTGGTCCAGAGAAGTGGCCAGAAAACACATACTGGATGTCAAGCAAATGTCTGCCTTGACGAGGAAGAAAACCAGGTCAAGCCCACTGGCCCAATGCAACTGATGCAGCCACCTCATATTAGCCCCATGTAATGCCAGCACCAACAGGACAGTAGCTTCTTTTATTATATGGATTTGACAGTATGCATGCTCTGATTGGCTGATTTCTGGTCTGATATTTTCCCATATCAGACCGTTTCCATGACAATCAGTCCGGATTGCATATCAGATTTGTTACTGTTTACATTTTGGTCTTGTCCAAGTTTAAAAGTAAGAAATTGCTGGACATCCATTTTTTCACTGATACAAGGCAATCCTCTAGATGCAAATTTTGCCAGTTTTCTTTCAAGTTTTGTTTGCACTCTCCACATTTCCAAGAGATTGGGGATGGTACACACAGCTGAGCCTTTGACTCCAAGCATTTTCAAAGTGATTTGTAACAGTTCTGACACAAAATGCTGCCCATTTTCTGAACTTATGCTAACGGGAATACCAAACTGTGGGAAAACGTCTTTGCCACTGATCTGGTATCTGGACCTTAAGTTGGTGTTGCTTCCACTCATCTGTTGAAACAATAAATCAAAAATTTCACTTTTGTATGCCAATTCAGTGTTTTGACAATAAAGGGTTAATTACAGTACATTTTTTTCAGACTTCTCCTAAAACATTTTTTCTTAATCATTTGGCTCTGGGGGAACTTTGTGTGAGTTAAAAGTAAAAATGTACCCTTTAATGTCATCTGGCAGAGAACTTTTCTGGAAAAAAAGCACCAGAAAGGGTCAAAAATGGTGTTTTGAAGGGCCCAAGTGGACCCTTAAGACAACTTTAAACCCCTGAATGGTCAATGGTTCACTTGTACAACTTATTCTCAAAAAAAAAAAACAAACAAACAAAAAAAAAAACACCAATTTGATTCAAAACATGATTCCTTGATAACTGGATAATGTTCTTGAAAGACCCATGGCGATACAATTTTTGTGGATGTTTTGATCTTGAAAGGGTTAAAACAGCATGATGTGTACAACTTTTGTAAAGTACAACTTCAGTTCTGAAACGACAGATTCAGTTGAAAATTTTGGTACCAATTAGCATGGCGGCTTCTCCTGTCTCTCCCCCACTTTTCTGCACTGGGTGTGAAATGTTTAGTTATTCCTCGGCCTCCTTTAGCAGTAAGGGTACTTGTAATAAGTGTAGCTTGTTCGTAGCTTTGGAGGCCAGGCTGGGTGAATTGGAGACTCGGCTCCGCACCTTGGAAAATCCTACAGCTAGCTAGGCCCCTGTAGTTGGTGCGGACCAAGGTAGCTTAGCCGCCGTTAGCTGTCCCCCAGCAGATCCCGAGCAGCCGGGAAAGTAGGCCGGCTGGGTGACTGTGAGGAAGAAGCATAGTTCTAAACAGAAGCCCCCTGTACACCACCAACCCGTTCACATCTCTAACCGTTTTTCCACACTTGGCGACACACCCGCCGAGGATCAAACTCTGGTTATTGGCGACTCTGTTTTGAGAAATGTGAAGTTAGCGACACCAGCAACCATAGTCAAATGTCTTCCGGGGGCCAGAGCAGGCGACATTGAAGGAAATTTGATACTGCTGGCTAAGGCTAAGCATAAATTTGGTAAGATTGCAATTTACATCGGCAGTAATGACACCCGGCTACGCCAATCGGAGGTCACTAAAGTTAATAGTAAATCGGTGTGTAACTTTGCAAAACAATGTCGGACTCTGTAGTTTTCTCTGGGCCCCTCCCCAATCAGACCGGGAGTGACATGTTTAGCCGCATGTTCTCCCTGAATTGCTGGCTGTCTGAGTGGTGTCCAAAAAATTAGGTGGGCTTCATAGATAATTGGCAAAGCTTCTGGGGAAAACCTGGTCTTGTTAGGAGAGACGACATCCATCCCACTTTGGATGGAGCAGCTCTCATCTCTAGAAATCTGGCCAATTTTATTAAACCCTCCAAATCGTGACTATCCAGGGTTGGGGCCAGGAAGCAGAGTTGTAGTCTTACACACCTCTCTGCAGCTTCTCTCCCCCTGCCATCCCCCCAATACCCCATCCCCGTAGAGATGGTACCTGCTCCCAGACCACCAATAACCAGCAAAAATCTATTTAAGCATACAAATTCAAAAAGAAAAAATAATATAGCACCTTCAACTGCACCACAGACTATAAATATATATAAATATAACTATAACAGAATATAAATAAATTGAATTCTATATATACATTCACATACTTACCAAAGCAAAGGAGACAGACAAATCAAATTTAAAATCAAAAATACCCCTGGTTGGTTTATTATAAAAGTGTTTAAAAATCATGCAAGAAAATCTGCCTGCCGATAGATGGCAGCAAGTCCCAAAAGGCTTGAAAACTCAGAAGGGAGGGATTTCCTCCTCCCCTTCTTCCTGTTTATCGACAGCCTTTTCTTTGTGAAACAGGCTTCATGGCTCTCTCTACGTAATAAAAATAAAACTTTGAAAAACCATCTTTTAAGCATTTTGGACTGGGCGGAGTACTGTCACCCAATCACGGAGCCGCCACAAAACACCAACAACACCAAGTCGCGCCGTTTAGCAACCTTGAGCGAGCAGTAAGAAAGGCTAGGCTATGTTAGCTTGACCCGCATGGCTTCGCGCTAATTAAGTTTCAAAAGTGTTTTAAAATTTAAAAATCGATTAAATAACTTGACGAGCCAATCCACAAAAGTTTTGTGACTCGATTGGTATCTATATATACGGTTAAATTTATTCACACGTTATTTTAAGATCAGTTAGCCTTTTAGCAGCTAACGCAAATAGAATGGGACCTCACTGAAAACTTCGCGCCGAACTGGTCATAAATTATCTTCCGACAGGAAAAAGAACAGACCACGCTACCAGGCAACAACCCCGTTTTCTCCCAAATATACTCATTTAAACAAAAGGTAAAGACCGTGGTACATAACAAACATTAAATTTAACTTGTTAGTCAGAACGCAACGAAAAGTTTCAAACATATAACACCACAGTTAAACAAACATGGATCCAAACCAACCTCACATGAGTGTAATTTAGCATGCATTAAAAGAAACAATCAATATAATAAATTCATTACACAATACTATCAAAGACTAAACTAACCTGGTTGTCCTACACCCAATTTTAACCCCACAGAACCGCACAGAGTTGCCCCTGTAACGTAAGCCACCCAACATTTATGAAAAATAACAAACATTCAAGGCACATTACCAAGGCGAATCACTCCTTGATAATAGTCTCTCATCGTACAAGACGGCATGGGGGACCTGCCTCTCCCCCGCATCGAGCCCTCCTGCTCGGCATCAGCTGGACAACAAACAGCTGGGCTTATTCCCCAACTACTAAAATTACCATTAATATTAGAAAAGAAGAAAAGAGAAAAGAAAAAGAAAAAAAACACCGTGACCTTCAACAACTTCTCAAGTTAACTACAGAACTACAGAAATTTCAGATGGAAACCATCACTTTGTGCAACCAACCTTAATTTTTATAGTATTCAATATTGCAGAAATTCGATTATAACAGGTTTCCTGTTTACCTAAGAAAGGCGCCTTTTCTGTTGGTTGTAAAAAGTTCACATGGACCATCACCGTTCACCGGGAACAGATTACATCCTGGGTTTCAGCACCAATTGTTATTTCTAACTGGTTCTTTTTATGTAAAATTCCGCCCCTTACCAAAAACCAAACCATTGTATTCCTCATTTTGAGTTTATTCAAGGTCACGTTAGAAACCAGTCCTGGGACCCTCACAGACAGTGTCCATCTTGTGAAAGGCCCCTAAAATGAGTCATACAACACTTTTTATACCTTTTGGGTGTTAACATTGGTGTGGTTTAGTCTCATATTTCTAATGTTACTGGCTCTCACCAACAGGGGAGCTCTCCCTGTATCTGAAACTTGGACAGATGATAGAGTAAAACTTAACATATTTCTCAGAACTTCCAAACAAATAACACAAATACTTAATAGCTAACATAAAACAAAGAATTAGCACAGATATTATTTAACAAGCTGACATCCATAACACTGGACAATCTTTTCCATGTTAAGCTCAGTGAACAAGGCACCACAAGGCGGCAAGAGGAGAACAGAGTTCTAGCATTCTGGAGAGACTATCTCCTCGACACAGAAGGTTTATTAAAATAGCATGTCATACTATTGTTCCCATTTCTCTCATTTTATGAATGACAACTAAAACACATTAATTTCCCCCCCCCGATAAACAAACCCGACATCCTGACGTTCGCCACAGGACTTGGTTCTCTGCCCCCATCTGGTTTTAAGCCAAGACCTCAGCTGGTATTTCAGAGGACATCTCAATTCCCATGTAGCAGATCCTGTTCAAACACAAGTGTTACAAATCAGCCAGTGTGTTCAGTGTTATATAAAGTTCAACACAGGTTTCCCAGGTCTTTGGCTGCATTAGACCACTTTGTCTCTGAAGACCCCAAAGCGTGACTGGAGATGGCGATCTCCACGTGGATTGTCTGTTGCCTAAATCTGAAATGGCCGCAGTTCCTCCAGTGCAACTGGAAACCCACAGTTAGTTCCACCAAACCTAGTCATATGAGCAGGTACGTTACCATTCATGTATCACTTTACTTGTGGTTAATCTGTTGTGCTGAATTTAATCCTGTATAATGTTATCTGAGTGCAAGGATTTTCCACATCTTTTGATGATGTACTTTATTGTTCTTACATTTTACATTTATGGTGCTTTCAAAAAGTACAAGGATTTTGCACATCTTTTGATGTACTTTATTGTTCTTACATTTTATACTATTACAGTGCCTTCAAGACATATTCAGCCCCTTGGTTTTTCACACATTTTAATTTGACATTGCAAATACAAAAAGAAAGTCAGGCTTCTCAATGTAAACATTTCTAAAATTATCTTCCTCAAACTCAAAGCAAATCTCTACAATTTGATATAAATTTAAAATATAAAAGCCAATATGATGGGTTCCATTTTGTATCACCAGTTATATAGCTTCACAATGAAGTGGTATGTAGGAGAGTTTTCTTACGAAGAAGCCCTGAAAGTTTAGCTACAGACTGCCAGAAGGTACATCTGAGATGCAAGCCTAGATCTGATCTGTTTTGGTGAAAGAATATCCTCCGCTGTACTCCAAAATGAAGCTAACAGTGGTGATGCAAAATTGGCACTGTCTACAATTTCTCCATTCACAGCCAGAGAAGCCTATAACTTCTTCTGGGTGTCTTGGTGGCTTTCCTCACTCTTCTCCTTCTTGCACAGTCACTAATTTTTTGAGAACTGTCTGCTTCACATAGATTTACCATAGAGTGCCATACTGTTTGTATTTCTTCATAACTGATGTAAATAAAGTTCAAGACATATTCGGTGACTTGGAAATGTTAACATATCCATCCCCACTTGTCTGAAGAAAACTGGCAGTAAAGCTGTTTATTTACAGGTATTACACAAAAGCATTCCATAACTTAAGCCAGCCACCATCTTGGCTTTTAATATTTTTAATTAATTGAAACCAGATTGTAGAGATTTGCTTTAAGTTTGAGTTTAAGGAAGATAATTGTATAAATTTTTATATGGAGAAGTCTGATTTACTTTTTATAGTTGAAATGACAAATTAAAAATGGGTGAAATACTGAGGGGTGAATACTTTTTCAAGGCATGGTATTTCAGGGAAGATAAAAAAAAAAAAATTTAAACGCTGAAAACAAACCTGTGAGGTAGTTTGTACATGACCTCTGGTTTCCCAGATGGACAAGACTGTTTAACAGGTCTGATGGTATGAGTATTCCACTTCTCTCTGCATTCATCAAGTTCATTTTGTAGCACATCCATAAACATAAATCGTAGCAGGCATGTGTGCTCATGACTACCATTGAAGAGACCTCTCTCTCAGATCATTCAGAAGGTCCATCCAAAATTGAGACCTGAAAAACACAAACTGGAATTAGTGTGGTTTAATGGAATGTTTTTGGATTCTGCTGCAATATAAAATATTTGGATTTAATGATGAATATAATTTGTTGTTCCATCAAATGGCAATAAACATAAAAGGTCTGTTGGGACACTACTGAACTTTGTTGTCTTAAATGTTTAGTTATTCCTCGGCCTCCTTTAGCAGTAATGGTAGTTGTAATAAGTGTAGCTTATTCGTAGCTTTGGAGGCCAGGCTGGGCGAATTGGAGACTCGGCTCCGCACCGTGGAAAATTCTACAGCTAGCCAGGCCCCTGTAGTCGGTGCGGACCAAGGTAGCTTAGCCAACGTTAGTTTCCCTCCGGCAGATCCCGAGCAGCCGGGAAAGCAGGCCGACTGGGTGACTGTGAGGAGGAAGCGTAGTTCTAAACAGAAGCCCCGTGTACACCGCCAACCCGTTCACATTTCTAACCATTTCTCCCCACTCGGCGACACACCCGCCGAGGAGCAAACTCTGGTTATTGGCGACTCTGTTTTGAGAAATGTGAAGTTAGCGACACCAGCAACCATAGTCAATTGTCTTCCGGGGGCCAGAGCAGGCGACATTGAAAGAAATTTGAAACTGCTGGCTAAGGCTAAGCGTAAATTTGGTAAGATTGTAATTCACGTCGGCAGTAATGACACCCGGTTACGCCAATCGGAGGTCACTAAAATTAACATTGAATCCGTGTGTAACTTTGCAAAAACAATGTTGGACTCTGTAGTTTTCTCTGGGCCCATCCCCAATCGGACTGGGAGTGACATGTTTAGCCGCATGTTCTCCTTGAATTGCTGGCTGTCTGAGTGGTGTCCAAAAAATGAGGTGGGCTTCATAGATAATTGGCAAAGCTTCTGGGGAACACCTGGTCTTGTTAGGAGAGACGACATCCATCCCACTTTGGATGGAGCAGCTCTCATTTCTAGAAATCTGGCCAATTTTCTTAAATCCTCCAAATCGTGACTATCCAGGGTTGGGACCAGGAAGCAGAGTTGTAGTCTTACACACCTCTCTGCAGCTTCTCTCCCCCTGCCATCCCCTCATTACCCCATCCCCGTAGAGATGATGCCTGCTCCCAGACCACCAATAACCAGTAAAAATCTATTTAAGCATAAAAATTCAAAAAGAAAAAATAATATAGCACCTTCAACTGCACCACAGACTGAAACAGTTAAATGTGGTCTATTAAACATTAGGTCTCTCTCTTCTAAGTCCCTGTTAGTAAATGATAGAATAATTGATCAACATATTGATTTATTCTGCCTTACCGAAACCTGGTTACAGCAGGATGAATATGTTAGTTTAAATGAGTCAACACCCCCGAGTCACACTAACTGCCAGAATGCTCGTAGCACGGGCCGAGGCGGAGGATTAGCAGCAATCTTCCATTCCAGCTTATTAATTAATCAAAAACCCAGACAGAGCTTTAATTCATTTGAAAGCTTGACTCTTAGTCTTGTCCATCCAAATTGGAAGTCCCAAAAACCAGTTTTATTTGTTATTATCTATCGTCCACCTGGTCGTTACTGTGAGTTTCTCTGTGAATTTTCAGACCTTTTGTCTGACTTAGTGCTTAGCTCAGATAAGATTATTATAGTGGGCGATTTTAACATCCACACAGATGCTAAAAATGACAGCCTCAGCACTGCATTTAATCTATTATTAGACTCAATTGGCTTTGCTCAAAATGTAAATGAGTCCACCCACCACTTTAATCATATCTTAGATCTTGTTCTGACTTATGATATGGAAATTGAAGACTTAACAGTATTCCCTGAAAACTCCCTTCTGTCTGATCATTTCTTAATAACATTTACATTTACTCTGATGGACTACCCAGCAGTGGGGAATAAGATTCATTACACTAGAAGTCTTTCAGAAAGTACTGTAACTAGGTTTAAGGATATGATTTCTTCTTTATGTTCTCTAATGCCATATACCAACACAGTGCAGAGTAGCTACCTAAACTCTGTAAGTGAGATAGAGTATCTCGTCAATAGTTTTACATCCTCATTGAAGACAACTTTGGATGCTGTAGCTCCTCTGAAAAAGAGAGCTTTAAATCAGAAGTGCCCGACTCCGTGGTATAACTCACAAACTCGCAGCTTAAAGCAGATAACCCGTAAGTTGGAGAGGAAATGGCATCTCACTAATTTAGAAGATCTTCACTTAGCCTGGAAAAAGAGTCTGTTGCTCTATAAAAAAAAAGCCCTCTGTAAAGCTAGGACATCTTACTACTCATCACTAATTGAAGAAAATAAGAACAACCCCAGGTTTCTTTTCAGCACTGTAGCCAGGCTGACAAAGAGTCAGAGCTCTATTGAGCCGAGTACTCCTTTAACTTTAACTAGTAATGACTTCATGACTTTCTTTGCTAATAAAATTTTAACTATTAGAGAAAAAATTACTCATAACCATCCCAAAGACGTATCGTTATCTTTGGCTGCTTTCAGTGATGCCGGTATTTGGTTAGACTCTTTCCCTCCGATTGTTCTGTCTGAGTTATTTTCATTAGTTACTTCATCCAAACCATCAACATGTCTATTAGACCCTATTCCTACCAGGCTGCTCAAGGAAGCCCTACCATTATTTAATGCTTCGATCTTAAATATGATCAATCTGTCTTTATTAGTTGGCTATGTACCACAGGCTTTTAAGGTGGCAGTAATTAAACCATTACTTAAAAAGCCATCACTTGACCCAGCTATCTTAGCTAATTATAGGCCAATCTCCAACCTTCCTTTTCTCTCAAAAATTCTTGAAAGGGTAGTTGTAAAACAGCTAACTGATCATCTGCAGAGGAATGGTCTATTTGAAGAGTTTCAGTCAGGTTTTAGAATTCATCATAGTACAGAAACAGCATTAGTGAAGGTTACAAATGATCTTCTTATGGCCTCAGACAGTGGACTCATCTCTGTGCTTGTTCTGTTAGATCTCAGTGCTGCTTTTGATACTGTTGACCATAAAATTTTATTACAGAGATTAGAGCATGCCATAAGTATTAAAGGCACTGCGCTGCGGTGGTTTGAATCGTATTTATCCAATTTGTTCATGTAAATGGGGAATCTTCTTCACAGACTAAGGTTAATTATGGAGTTCCACAAGGTTCTGTGCTAGGACAAATTTTATTCACTTTATACATGCTTCCCTTAGGCAGTATTATTAGACGGCATTGCTTAAATTTTCATTGTTACGCAGATGATACCCAGCTTTATCTATCCATGAAGCCAGAGGACACACACCAATTAGCTAAACTGCAGGATTGTCTTACAGACATAAAGACATGGATGACCTCTAATTTTCTGCTTTTAAACTCAGATAAAACTAAAGTTATTGTACTTGGCCCCACAAATCTTAGAAACATGGTGTCTAACCAGATCCTTACTCTGGATGGCATTACCCTGACCTCTAGTAATACTGTGAGAAATCTTGGAGTCATTTTTGATCAGGATATGTCATTCAAAGCGCATATTAAACAAATATATAGGACTGCTTTTTTGCATTTACGCAATATCTCTAAAATTAGAAAGGTCTTGTCTCAGAGTGATGCTGAAAAACTAATTCATGCATTTATTTCCTCTAGGCTGGACTATTGTAATTCTTTATTATCAGGTTGTCCTAAAAGTTCCCTGAAAAGCCTTCAGTTAATTCAAAATGCTGCAGCTAGAGTACTGACAGGGACTAGAAGGAGAGAGCATATCTCACCCATATTGGCCTCTCTTCATTGGCTTCCTGTTAATTCTAGAATAGAATTTAAAATTCTTCTTCTTACTTATAAGGTTTTGAATAATCAGGTCCCATCTTATCTTAGGGACCTCATAGTACCATATCACCCAATAGAGCACTTCGCTCTCAGACTGCAGGCTTACTTATAGTTCCTAGGGTTTGTAAGAGTAGAATGGGAGGCAGAGCCTTCAGCTTTCAGGCTCCTCTCCTGTGGAACCAGCTCCCAATTCAGATCAGGGAGACAGACACCCTCTCTACTTTTAAGATTAGGCTTAAAACTTTCCTTTTTGCTAAAGCTTATAGTTAGGGTTGGATCAGGTGACCCTGAACCACCCCTTAGTTATGCTGCTATAGACTTAGACTGCTGGGGGGTTCCCATGATGCACTGAGTGTTTCTTTCTGTTTTTGCTCTGTATGCACCACTCTGCATTTAATCATTAGTGATTGATCTCTGCTCCCCTCCACAGCATGTCTTTTTCCTGGTTCTCTCCCTCAGCCCCAACCAGTCCCAGCAGAAGACTGCCCCTCCCTGAGCCTGGTTCTGCTGGAGGTTTCTTCCTGTTAAAAGGGAGTTTTTCCTTCCCACTGTCGCCAAGTGCTTGCTCACAGGGGGTTGTTTTGACCGTTGGGTTTTTTACGTAATTATTGTATGGCCTTGCCTTACAATATAAAGCGCCTTGGGGCAACTGTTTGTTGTGATTTGGCGCTATATAAATAAAATTGATTGAATTGATTGCATTGTAGCAGCTCAGGGCAAGATGTGCTGGCCTGAGGGAGAGTTGTCCACAAGAGCGACCACTGTTCAGGCGATGTCCACCCCCACTCAGCAGGGGAGGGTAACTGGAGATTTGGCACAGTTGTATTACCCCAGTAGTGGCCACCTTGCAGTATTGCCCTCCAGATGTGTTGATGAAGGGCAGCTTTGGATGGAGGGTGGCCTGACATTTGACGCCCCTTGTGTGTGAAGAGAGGCTTCCTGACTTGATTGATGGATGTACAGGTAGATGTCCTGTCATATAGGAGTATTACAAAATACCCCATGGAATCCGACACTCGGTTGCGCAAGATCTGCTAGCCTGAACACCTTTACACCATCTCTGCATTCTTGGATGTAGGATATTAGTTCTGCTAGAGCTATTCCTTTACATGTTTGTTCATTACAACTATTGGAGTGATCTTTGTCTTGTGTGGTAATTTTGCGGACCTTATTGTACAATTTTGCAATGCATTTAGCGTGATATTTAGCTTCTAAAGCTATCAAATCTCCCATGCTCAAAAAAGCCATCAGCTTTTCAACTTGAAATTCATGTACTAATCTGCGCACACGGGCATCTAACTCAAATGAGCATGCTTCATGTAGCTTTTCATTCGTTTCAGGTTTTGAACACAGGAAACATATGCGACTTTCATTGTTTTGAGACATCGTTGCATCTCCATCTGCACTGCTGGCACACCTGCGGGTGAAAATGCGTTTGGTAGTCCCTTCCAGACTGGCAACACACTTTCTCTTTCTTTCTTTGGCACGGTTTAGTTGTGCTGAACTTTTGATTGCAGGACTTGTGCCATTTTGCGTTCTGTTTCAGAAAGGTGACTTCAATGCCATTTCCATGGTCTAAGCAAGAGATGTTTATTTTCATGGGCAAGGAATCAAGGTCATGAAACTGTATTAAGTTCTCAGCCAGTGTTTTGTATCCAGCTGGTGTTGGATTGATCAGTGGCTCTTTGGTATCTAATTTACAAAGAATACATTTTGTCCAGTCAATTTCTTGACCAGGTTTAGTTACTGCATTTTCCATTGTTGATAGTACACCACCACTAGTATCTATACTACAATGCATGCAGGACCTGAAAAAAACAAATAAATGGTTTGAGCGATTAGTTCAGAAGTCACTTCGGTGGTTATTTTTCACTAAATACTAAATATAGCTATTAAATTTGATTATATATCTAATATATAATGTACTAAACAACAAAGGGCAATATATTTTATCAATAAAAAATATTTTTCATAAGATATATTATGTCAGTATCATTCTTATCTGCTGGTTACTATGCAAAATTGATTGCCTGGCAACCGCTGCTAAGAAAATAACATTTTTTAATGGCTCCACCCCTGATATGGTTTAGTATCCTGAAATGAACAAATGTGCAAAGTTTGGTGCTTTTATCACCATCCGAGCGATTTCTGCACCGATCGCCCAGACTAACTGCAAAAATTTAAATACTGGTTTGACTCTAATAAATTATCACTTCATTTCGGTAGAACTAAGTGCATTATATTTGGAAATAAGCCCAGAAATTTAAGTAGTAAATTATTGTTGAATGGCATTGAAATTGAAATTGTATCTCAAACTAAATTTCTTGGAGTTTTGGTTGATGACAAGCTCAGTTGGAAAACTCATATAAAACATATTGAGTCCAAAATATCAAAAGTTATTGCTATATTGTACAAAGTAGAATACTTTCTTCCCCGACATCTGTTGGTTTCATTGTATCACTCATTACTTGTCCCTTATGTGACTTACTGCATTGAAGTTTGGGGAAATACATATAAAACAAATACTAATCCAATATTTCTGTTACAAAAAAGCTATAAGAGTGATAGGTAATAAACCATATCGTAAACTGACAAATTCACTGTTTGTTCGTCTTCAGTTTTTGAAATTTTATGACTTGGTTCATTATTTTACAATACAGATAATGTATAAAGTTAAAAACAGACTCTTGCCTCAACATGTCCAGGAGCTGTTTAAAATGAGAGAGTCCAGTTATAATTTGTGTGGATCTTTGGTGTTTGATAGAAGAAAGATTCGAACTACTGCTAAAAGTCATTGCATTTCCGTAAAGTGTGTTAAGAGTGTGGAATGATTGTTTAGATTGTATTAAAGTATCTAGTACATTGGCTTGTTTTAAAAGACTGTATAAAAATAATATATTAACTTGTTATAGTTTGCGTAATTAAGTAAATTGCCTGTGTGGCTATTTTTTGTTTGTTTGTCTGTTGTATTACTTTAACAGCATTACATTGCTGACTGGTAATTGTTTTTCGTGTTTATTTTTTGTTTGTACACAGAAACTGGTGTACGGGGTGGGCGTTTATAAGCTTTTGCTTCTGCCCACACCCTTTCAGCCGCACTAAATTGGTAAATTGTTTGAGTTTTGTTCTATATGTTTTAAATTTTGTTTTCTCTTGACTTGTTTTGTAAATGAGAGATTTTGTTCATGCGTGCTGAATAAATCATTCATTCATTAACCCTCTGGGGTCCGAGGGCATTTTTTGGACAGTTCACTTGCCTGGCATAAATGTTTTATTATTGCTGTTAAACAGCTCTCCCTGCATCCCACAATCAAGCTTTATGTCTCTTTTTTTCAAGACAACCGGTGCTTTCAGAATATATATACTTTTGTTGTTTGTTATAAGTGTAATAAAGGTTTACAATCAAAAATAAGAAAGAAAAAAGTAAAGCGGAAAATAATTTTCCACACACATTTATTCACAACACACAGCAAACTATAATAAACAACTGTTTTGACACTTTATAAAGGTAATTTGAGGTCTTGTGTGAAAGACTGTACAACAGAAAGGTTCAAACAATAAAAACAAATGCACATTTTGCACAATATATACAAAATGGTCTATACAAGGAGTGGTTCCCCTCGCTCCATTGATATGGCAAACAGTGCTTTACGTCAAGAAAGCAACAGAGTTATCCAGTAACATTCACATGCAAACTAGTGGAGTAATCCTGATAGTTACACACTCTTTGTTTGGGCACGTGAGATTGTCATCAGAGGCTCTCCGTCTGCTCCATCTGCTTTCACTGATCGCTTTGCGTAATGGCGCAGGGCGCACTGGATGTACTCATTGGAGCACCCAGGGGGCTATTTAAATGGGCCAATTAGTAACATATCACTCCTGAAAACGATCTTTGGCTTTTCACGTGAGGTAAATCTGCCCTACAATTAGATTTTGGAAAACCATGTGACGGTGAACCAATTCCGATTGGACACTCACATTGCGCATGTCATCACACAGCTTGTATGAGGAGTACAAAGATGGCCGATGGCTGGCTTGAAAGTCCACGGAGTTAACTTTTCAGCAAAAAAAGTAAGTTTCTATCTCATATCATTAATAAGTTATTTATAATTTAGTAAAGCTTGGTCTTAGCCATCGCATACGATGGCGTCAGCCCCAGAGGGTTAATGTACTACCAAAGTAGAGGTCAACTGAGCAAAGATGTATACATGCATGCCGGCCACTCAGGAAAGTTTATCACCAGTGAACGGTTCATTCCAGTATTGAAAATTGCTGAGGAAATTGGGATGGATCAATGTTGCATTCTACCTGCTGTGCATGCCCTCACTGGCTGCGATTCCACCAGTGGCTTTCCAAAAACACAAAGATGCTCTTAAGGGACTGACAGAATTCCATTGTCCAAATGATGAGGGACTTGATGCTGCTATGGAGCTCCTCCTTTTGATGTATGGGAAGGTTTGTAATGGCAGATCGTATGCTACTCTTGATGAATTGGGCTTCATGTTAGCATCCACAACTGACAAACCAGTGTCATCCCTCCCTCCAGCTGATGATGCATTTAGACAGAATGCTGTTAGAAGAAAGTTACAGATGATGATCTGGTGCCGTAGACACATTGCAAAGCCAAGAATGAGAGATCCCACAGCATACGGTTGGGTTAAATCAGATGAAAACCTGCAGTGTGTGACAAATCAGAAGGAATCAGCTCCCAAGGAAATACAGGATTTGACCCACTTGTACTATAACTGTAAGGATGCCAACTGCATTGATGGTAGAAAATGTCCATGTCTACTTGCTGGCCTGAAATGCATAGAGATATGCAGCTGCAATAACTGTCCGAACACTGTGGCTATGGTACAAAATGATAACGGGAATGACGATGAAGACCAGAAATGATATTTTGGATAAAGCCCCAAGAACATTGTATGTCAGTTTGAAATTCCAAGACTGTTGTGATCTGTGGTGTAAGAACAAATGACTAGCAACATTTCTGATGATATGAATCCCCCCTCCCAGAAACGCCATTACCTCTTCAACCAATATTGTGGGAAAATCACAGTTCAAGTGAGAATATGAGGATTTTTGTAATATTTTGTATTTCATTATTTGTATGAGTCAAAGCCATGTAAAATGTGATTGCTTTGTTAAAAATCTTATGTCACTAGATAGTGGATGTAAATAAAGATATTTTGATTACACGTAAAAGTTGTTATACATCTTTACAGGTAATCTGGATGGGATTATGAGAAAAAAATCTGATAAAAAACAACTAAAATGTCCTTGGGGGGGTGGTAAACCCCCCTGATAACACAAGCAACCCTAAAACAACTGCTGAATATTTTTACATGTAGTTCCCAACAAGAAAGTGTTGTGTGGGCCGCTGAAGAGGAGGTACTGCTGGCCCACCACCATTAGAGGGCGCCCTGCCTGGAGTGCGGGCTCCAGGCACCGGAGGGCGCTGCCGCCTTACAGGAGCAGCCAGGATGACAGCTGTCACCCATCACTGGAGACAGCTGATTCCAATCAACAGGGAGGTATATCACCAGGACGGCATCTCCACCTCATTTGCCGAGATATCGCCTTATCAAAGAGGTAACAATCTCCGCCCAAACATACGTGTGACTATAGTTGTAATTCTTGTTGATTATTTGTAGGACAGCTGACTACCGGACAACATTTGGATAAGTACTCACCTTCCTACACTTCTTGATTGTTGTTGACGAGAGGTGGAGGTGGACTCTCCACCCTCCGTGTTGCTGGGTGCAGCCGCATCCACACCTGACTGTTTCTGTTCCTTGCCAGCAGTACCGGATCCGATGAGCGGAGGCAATGGCCACCTGGGAATTCGGGACTTGGCGGCTCCAGTATTCCCGGGGTTCGGTGGCAGAGGAAATCGGGTTGGTTCCGGTTCAACTTGGACAGACGTCTCCTATCGTCGAGCCTGCCCACACAGCACCGTTGTAATTTAACTCAGTCTCAATATTGTAATCGGTTGTGTTTGTTGTGCCTGTTTCACAACAGTAAAAACAGTGTTATTTGACTCCTCCATTGTCCGTTCATTTGCGCCCCCTGTTGTGGGTCCATGTTCCTACACTTTCACAACAGAAAGCACCAGTATGTAGGACTTAATCACGGTTTCCAGCCACAGGGATCACACAATTTGAGGGATCTTAGTTGTAGATATTTTGGTTGTGTTCTGGAACATAAGGCGTTAAACGACCATGTTACGCACCCATTTTGCCAAGTACAACCTCATTTCTAGAAACTAGAGAGCATTATCTAAATTTTGATACCAGTATAAACTTGTTATAACTCCGGTAGGGGTACCTCTATTTTTTGATGTCGTAATTACAAGAAAAGATCTCGTAATTATGACATCAGGACATCAATTGCCACACTGACCACTGCTTCACTCAGAACCACATACTGCACATGAGAAAATGTCATTATGCAATTCCTTGCTTCCAATCCCTCAGTAAAAACAAGCGTGACAATTCCCGAGTCATGATCAACAATCGCCCGATTTGTAAGCACCGACAGTTCACTGTGATCAGACGCAAAGTGTGGATTTTCCCCTAAGGTGTTCCTGGCTGAATGAAATTCCTCCCCTCTTTGTCTCTGATAATGATTATGACATAGAGAGGCCCACAGCATGTATGTCTGTGGGGCCCTGTGCCCCCTACCTGGAGGAATTTCATTAATCCAGGAAAAGCCCATGACAATAATATTCAGGAAAAAGCATGGCATAAATTATTAATCATTATTCAAGTTTTACGAACCCTATCAACACAATGTAAAAACTGATATTGTATATAGTTTGAAGACCATACTTTCAACACACATTCAAAATGAGCCTCAGAGGATGGTAGAGTTGGTGTGTCCACATAATTTGGCCATGTGATTTTGATGCATCTCTGCATCACATGATTCCAGAGTGTTAAATGCTGACATTCTCTGACACTGTGATACAGTTAATTATGCAAATTTGACATCCATGTGAAATGGCACACAGATGTGATCGCATCTGTCCATTTCACATCCATGTTCACAGCAGCAATAAACAGCTGAGAGGTGCGTGTTAAAACAGTGTGCTGCGCACACATCAAGTTCCAAATCCTCACATTCTCTCAAAGTAAAATAAAAATAAAAGCCTATCAGGTCCACTGAAGAGAACACAAAACAAAAGAGGAAAAAACTGAACATGCCACTCTCCCAGTTGTAAAGATTTACAAATGTAAAGTCCACACCATCAAAGAAACCCTACTCATGCTTCGCACCCGTGATCACCAGTCGGAGAACATGTGCAGGTCCACTATAAGTCCTCACACAGATCGCCAGCCAGAGAACATGTCCATGTCTACTGGTCCTCAGGTATGGATCACACAGGCAATCGCTGGCCAGAGAATAATGTCCAACTGCAGCGCTGCCTTCAGCTGAAATCCTGTCACAACACGTTATAGGCCATTCTAATCCAAATACATTTGTTCTGCAAATCTGACTGGTTAATTGTGTGAGATTTCCGACCATAAAATATCACATTGACGGTGGCAAAGTATTCAACTGTTTCACATTTGATGTATTACTCCGCACCCTGACTGCTTTGCTACACTGATGTCAATAATGCCACTGGAGCAACGACGCTGTTGCTACAGTAAGCTTCACCCATCAAATAACTTACAGAACAAATTCATTCATTACAAATGATGGAATTGGATTAGAATTGGAATAACCCCTTTGTGTCTGATGATTTGGGGATGTTAATGCTGGATTACGGTCACAAATAGCTCCACTAATACACTGCCAGTAAAATTCTTCTTTACTGGCTCCACTAACGTGTTGCCGTTACAATTCAATTTGCGACCGTAAAATCTAACATTAACGTCCGCAATCATCAGACACAACATGGTTATTCCCTAATTGTCTCCTGAAAATAAAGTATTCTGACTTTTTCCAATGTAAGAACTACATCTGTGTGTCCAGATAGTCTAAAAACAGCATGGTGGAGACAGTCCACATCCATGGTCACAGCATCATAAACCAGCATCCTGTGACACAAACAGCACGGCACCACACTTTAGGTTCCAAAATCTGACAGACTCTGAAAAAGTTACGAGTTTCGGGATGAAGTGTGTCATCTCCTCTTTAAATCCGAGCCATCACTTTCAAAGGAAAACTCAGAAGCTTCGTTATTAGACAGAACTGCATTTGTTTCGCTCTGTCTGTCAGTCATTGCAGAGAAAGACGTTTTCCGGAAATGCACCCGTTAGCTCACTCAGGGAGAGCAATAAGAAACATCAGAGATCACTAATATGAGTGCATGTGCTCTGAGAGACTTACATTCATGAGTACTTTGATGTTGTGTTGTTAACTGGGATGTTAAAAACCTGCGACATGTCCTTTAATCAAAGAGGTAATATATAAGAACTAGACTCTGCACTTGCACTGATCTGTGTCCAGGCAAGGAGGTGTGGTCGTCATTTTAATTCCCGCAAGTCATGAGGCAGCTCGCACAGACATTCAATTAGTTTTGTCAAGAAACAGGTGGAATATGCTGGAAAGCTGCACATGTTGGCAATCCCACAAACGGAGGAAGAAGAGAGACAATATTTCCTTCCATAAGTAAGTGGCTTTGGTTCTTTTTGTCACTTTGTCCGTGACATTTGGTTGATAAACAGGTGTATGTTTCCTGTCTGTGTCTGTGTTGTCCGAGGACACAGACCACACATACACACCCACTCACACACAGAGATGTGCACACACACCACTGACTTCATGAATGAAACTCGGTCAGTAAAGGATAATTGTGTAAAAATATTTCATACATATATATATATATATATATATATATATCCATCCATCCATTTTCTTTGTCCGGAGTCGGGTCGCGGGGGCAGCAGCTCAAGCAAAGCCGCCCAGACCTCCAAAATATATATACGAGGTCTGTCAATAAAGTATAGGTCCTTTTATTTTTTTCAAAAACTATATGGATTTCATTCATATGTTTTTACGTCAGACATGCTTGAACCCTCGTGCGCATGCGTGATTGCAGCGTCGGCTCGCAGCCGCCGCGACGCTCCGCCACAGGAAAAACACCTCTGTTGGAAGCCTTAAGGACAAGTTGGAACATGTCCAGCTGTTAAACAATTTCTCATATACTCACTCCACTGAAAGCCATCAAAAGCCGCCTGGATTTTACAAATGGTTATCAACAGGAAGGTGTTTTTCCTGTGCCGCCGCACTGCGTCGGCTGCGTCCCGACGCGTGGACCCGTCCGCACGTCTTTCATTAAAAAAATCTCCTTTAACAGTGGAATATCCGGATAAAATGCTGAAAACGACTTCTACTGAAACTTCTCTGTTCTCTCACGACGTCCTGGATCAATAGAGCCTGAAATGTGGAGGTTTTCAGCTTGAAACAGGCTGACGACGGTGCCTGAGAGCGCTGCGCGACGTCTCGCACCGTGGGAAGTCCTTAAAGTGACAGTATCACCTCAAAATCTCTCATCAGCCGTTAAAATTTTCACTGAAAACCAGCTTAATTTTTCGGACCGTGTCCACTTCGATGTGTCTCACAGGTTTAGAAAAAATTTTGATCAAACAAAGCGCCAGTCTCTCAGCAACTTCTCAGACAAAGGAATTCTGACGAGGGGCTGGACGACTCCTCCCACAAGGAGTGCTCACAGGCGAATGACGTCACCAACAGGCGTGGAAAAACTCACGCATGCGCACGAGGGTTCAAGCATGTCTGATGTAAAAACATATGAAATCCATATAGTTTTTGAAAAAAAATAAAAAGGACCTATACTTTATTGACAGCCCTCGTGTATATATATATATATATATATATATATATATATATATATATATATATATATATATATATATAGTAAAGGTTTTAGGAGCTGTGGTGAGTTTAAAACAGCAGCAGCACCTCAGTTCAGCAGATCAGCGCAGATCCGTGTAACTTTCAACACTAATACTTGGGAATGTGTGGGTGTCTGAGTAAGTTGAATACTTTCCTGAAATAATTTAATGTTAATTAATTTTACTGGCTCAATATCCAGGTCAGAATGGCATTTTAACATTCAGTTCAGTCACGAATCCCAATTGAAAATGCATTAACATCCAGGAAATTTGTTTTTGCCCGGTTAGAAGGCAAAGGATGAAAGGATGCTCGCGTTTAGTGGGCAGCATTGGGAGTGCGGACTCTAATAGTCATATATAACCTCTTTATAACCTCTGTAAACCTCTTTAGTGTTCCTCTTCTGCAGTGGACACCTTTTTCTACTCATATATTACAACATTGCCCTCTGTGTTCTGAAAATATGCATTCACCAAAGCTGTTATCATCCTTTTTAAAAGAATCACCAGAATGGCAATGGGGAGGTGATCTAGTGCTTAAGCGGTGGGCTTGAGACCAGAGGATCTTTGAGTCAAATCCCTGTCAGACCACAAAATCACTAAAGGTCCAGTTGCTCCCTGTGTGCATTGCATTGTGCATTGCATCAGGGTGTGTGTAACTTGTGTGTGTGCGTGCATGTGTTTACATCACACATCATTGTGATCATTCTAATTAGATGGAAAAGTACTATATTAATGCAGTATTTTTACCATTTGACCAACAGTGCACACATGTTGTTAAGCTGGGAACTGTCTGATCTGATATGAAAATCCAATTTGTGTAATAATTTTTAAATTTGATTTGGCACAGGTTTTACGCAGGATGTCCTTTTTAACATGACCATTCCCTTGTGTCTGTGCTTGAGACCAGCTCTAAAACTGCATTGGCTTGTACAACCTCAGGTATCTGTTGGAAAAATAGTTCTTTGATCTTTCAGCTGCTCCCAACAGTTTGCAATCACACAATGAATGCAGTATAATGAGATGACATAATCAGATTTTACAATTGTTTTACACTGGATGCCCTTCCTAATGTAAGTCCAAATCTACATTCTCCATGGAGAACCATGCACACAGCTTCAGCACAGAGTTTTCCAAACTGGTTTCACAGCCAAACTCCTCAGGATCAGTTCTGCTTAACTTCCGAGATCTGATTGGATCAGATGTGGTCAGACTGGAATAGCTGTAGGAAAAATAGTTATATTTTATCTGAAATAACGAATGTACATTTGTAACGAATGTGTATTTGTATTTGTAATACCCTCATTGTGGGCTTGAATGTCATGGTAATTTGGGCTTTTAATGATGTCTGTGAAATGTTCTTTGGTGGAATATTGTACTGCATATATCATGAAAGACGTTAAAAAACAAGAACTGGGTGCACAAGTTCAGAACCTCCACCTCCTCAGCTCGACATCTTTCCTCCTGTCGGCAGACACACCCCGTCAGTTCAGCGCACACACCAATGTGTCACTGTGTCTGTTTGCAAAGCCACACTCCTGGGGCACTTAAACTATTTTCACATCCACCTTGATAGTGATTGTCTGCTGACTGTTGTCATGCTAATTGCGCAAATGGCCACACATTTTCTATGTGCAATACGAGCAGGGTAAGATGTTCGTATGTGTCACCTGGAATGTGGCCGACACCTTCCGCGAGAGGGATTGATGTGCTCTCACAGCGCACACTCTGTCTTTCACTCACTCTGTCTCTGTCTTCCTGCCATCCCCTCATTACCCCATCCCAGTAGAGATGGTGTCTGCTCCCATACCACCAATATCCAGCAAAAAATCTATTTAAGCATAAAAATTCAAAAAGAAAAAATAATATAGCACCTTCAACTGCACCACAGACTAAAACAGTTAAATGTGGTCTATTAAACATTAGGTCTCTCTCTTCTAAGTCCCTGTTAGTAAATTATATAATAATTGATCAACATATTGATTTATTCTGCCTTACAGAAACCTGGTTACAGCAAGATGAATATGTTAATTTAAATGAGTCAACACCCCCGAGTCACACTAACTGTCAGAATGCTCGTAGCACGGGCCGAGGAGGAGGATTAGCAGCAATCTTCCACTCCAGCTTATTAATTAATCAAAAACCCAGACAGAGCTTTAATTCATTTGAAAGCTTGACTCTTAGTCTTGTCCATCCAAATTGGAAGTCCCAAAAACCAGTTTTATTTGTTATTATCTATCGTCCACCTGGTCATTACTGTGAGTTTCTCTGTGAATTTTCAGAGCTTTTGTCTGACTTAGTGCTTAGCTCAGATAAGATAATTATAGTGGGCGATTTTAACATCCACACAGATGCTGAGAATGACAGCCTCAACACTGCATTTAATCTATTGTTAGACTCGATTTGCTTTGCTCAAAATGTAAATGAGTCCACCCACCACTTTAATCATACCTTAGATCTTGTTCTGACTAATGGTATGGAAATTGAAGAATTAACAGTATTCCCTGAAAACCCCCTTCTGTCTGATCATTTCTTAATAACATTTACATTTACTTTAATGGACTACCCAGCAGTGGGGAATAAGTTTCATTACAGTAGAAGTCTTTCAGAAAGCGCAGTACTAAATAGTTTTAAGGATATGATTCCTTCTTTATGTTCTCCAATGCCATATACCAACACAGGGCAGAGTAGTTACCTAAACTCTGTGAATGAGATAGATTATCTTGTCAATAGTTTTATATCCTCATTGAAGACAACTTTGGATGCTGTAGCTCCTCTGAAAAAGAGAGCCTTAAATCAGAAGTGCCTGACTCCGTGGTATAACTCACAAACTTGCAGCTTAAAGCAGATAACCCATAAGTTGGAGAGGAAATGGTGTCTCATTAATTTAGAAGATCTTCACTTAGCCTGGAAAAAGAGTCTGTTGCTCTATAAAAAAGCCCTCTGTAAAGCTAGGACATCTTACTACTCATCACTAATTGAAGGAAATAAGAACAACCCCAGGTTTCTTTTCAGCACTGTAGCCAGGCTGACAAAGAGTCAGAGCTCTATTGAGCCGAGTATTCCTTTAACTTTAACTAGTAATGACTTCATGACTTTCTTTGCTAATAAAATTTTAACTATTAGAGAAAAATTACTCATAACCATCCCAAATACATATCGTTCTCTTTGGCTGCTTTCAATGATGCCGGTATTTGGTTAGACTCTTTCTCTCCGATTGTTCTGTCTGAGTTATTTTCATTAGTTACTTCCTCCAAACCATCAACATGTCTATTAGACCCCATTCCTACCAGGCTGCTCAAGGAAGCCCTACTATTAATTAATGCTTCGATCTTAAATATGATCAATCTATCTTTATTAGTTGGCTATGTACCACAGGCTTTTAAGGTGGCAGCAATTAAACCATTACTTAAAAAGCCAACACTTGACCCAGCTATCTTAGCTAATTATAGGCCAATCTCCAACCTTCTTTTTCTCTCAAAAATTCTTGAAAGGGTAGTTGTAAAACAGCTAACTGATCATCTGCAGAGGAATGGTCTATTTGAAGAGTTTCAGTCAGGTTTTAGAATTCATCATAGTACAGAAACAGCATTAGTGAAGGTTACAAATGATCTTCTTATGGCCTCAGACAGTAGACTCATCTCTGTTGTGTGGGCCGCTGAAGAGGAGGTACTGCTGGCCCACCACCACCAGAGGGCGCCCTGCCTGGAGTGCGGGCTCCAGGCACCAGAGGGCGCTACCGCATCATGGGAGTAATCTGGGTGACAGCTGTCACCCATCACCAAACACAGCTGTTTCTACTCAGCACCGAGGTATATCAGGAGGACGGCGTCTCCACCTCAGTGCCGAGATATCGCCTAAGACCAAGGTAACATTCTCTGCAGCATATTCTGTGATTGACAAACTTGTTAAACCTTTCAGGACTGGTGACTACTGAGACCCTCCTTCTTTGGATAAGTACTCACCTTCCTGCTGAACTTTGCCAAGAGGTGGAGGCGGCTTCTCCCCTCTCTGTACTGGGTGCGTTCATCCTGTGTGTTCTTGCTCTCTCCTGCCAGCAGTACCGGATCCGACGAGCGGAGGCAGTGGCCACCTGGGAATTCGGGACTTGGCGGTTCCAGTATTTCCAGGGTTCGGTGGCAGTGGAGATCTGGGTGGTTCCGGTTCGACTGAGACGGACGTCTCCTATCTTCGAGCCTGCCCACACGACACCAGCGGATTCGACCCTAAACATTGTGTTTGTTATACTACTCGTGCTTGTTTCAGTAGTAAATCTTGTTTTTTACTTCCTCCATTGTCCATTCATTGCGCCCCCTGTTGTGGGTCCGTGTTCCTACACTTTCACAACAGGATATCTCGGCCAGCGTCATGGATCCCGAGGGGCGTCAACCGGCTGTTGAACGGCCAATGGAAGACCAAGGCGCGGAGGAGGCTTCGGGAGGGGTAATCGGTGAGTTGCAGCGGATCCTCACCGCCTTCACCTCTCGGATCGATTTAATGACCGAGCAGTACGTTCTCCTAAACTGCAGGGTGGAGGCTCTCGCCGCACAAGTGGAGGCGCGCCCTTCGGGCGCCGCTGCGGCTCTCCCTCCCGAGGACCCTGCACGCGAAAGTGATGTTCCACTGGTCGTTCAACGGTCCCTTCCTCCGTCCCCAGAAGCATACATAAGCCCTCCAGAGCCGTACGGAGGCTGTGTGGAGACGTGCGCAGACTTTCTTATGCAGTGTTCGCTCGTCTTCGCACAGCGTCCCGTGATGTACGCGACTGATGCTAGCAAAGTAGCTTATGTAATAAATCTGCTTCGCGGGGAGGCACGCGCTTGGGCTACAGCGCTCTGGGAGCAGCACTCGCGGCTCCTTCATACATACGATGGGTTTGTACGGGAGCTCAGAACAGTGTTCGACCATCCCAACAGAGGAGAGTCCGCTTCAACCGCACTACTGTCAATAAGACAGGGGCGTCGGAGCGCAGCTGCCTATGCAGTCGCCTTCCGCATCGCGGCGGCGAGATCCGGCTGGAATAGCACTGCCCTCCGCGCTGCCTTTGTAAACGGACTGTCACTGGTCCTAAAAGAGCACCTGGTGGCTAAGGACGAACCGCGGGATTTAGATGGGCTCATCGATCTAGTCATACGACTCGACAACCGGTTAGAAGAACGCCGCCGGGAACGAGGCGAAGGGCGTGGCCAGGCACGCGTCGTCCCTCTCCCTTCCGGGTCCGATCGAGCTCCGCCCTCCCCACGCTCCTCTGTTCCTGCGCTCCGTGGGGTCACAGCTCCCCCTACTGACGAAGCTAGGGACACGAGTAGGGCAACATTTAGGGCACCAGATGCACAGAGGAGATGGACCCACGGAGCGTGTCTTGTTTGTGGTTCAATAGAGCACCATGTGAGAGACTGCCCCGAGCGGTCAAACGCCAAACGCCCGCCCCTAGAGACTGGGCCAGGGGTGGGTCAAAACATTCACGTGGGACACACCCACATTGCTACACGACTCCCAGTCACGATCCTGTTTGAGGATTCAACCCTGAAGGCCCCAGCACTGGTGGACACGGGCTCTGAGGGGAATCTGCTTGACAGTAGATGGGCCAGGGAGATAGGGCTCCCTCTGGTGGCTCTTACCTCGCCTGTGCAGGTTCGGGCGCTAGATGGCTCCCTACTCCCACCAATCACGCATAAGACACCCCCAGTAACTCTGGTGGTGTCAGGTAACCACCGGGAGGTGATCGAGTTCTTTGTGACTCAGGCCACCTCCCGTGTGGTTTTGGGTTTTCCCTGGATGCTAAAGCACAATCCCCGGATCGATTGGCCGTCCGGGGTAGTGGTTCAGTGGAGCGAAACCTGCCATCGGGAGTGTCTAGGTTCCTCGGTTCCTCCCGGCTCCCAAGCTAAGGAGGAGGTCCGAGTCCCGCCCAATCTGAAGGCGGTGCCGGCGGAGTACCATGACCTCGCTGACGTGTTCAGCAAGGATCTGGCTCTCACGCTTCCTCCCCACCGCCCGTATGATTGTGCCATTGATTTGGTTCCAGGCAGTGAGTTCCCGTCCAGTAGGCTGTACAACCTCTCACGGCCGGAACGCGAATCAATGGAGACCTACATCCGGGACTCATTAGCTGCCGGATTGATCCGGAATTCCACCTCACCGATGGGCGCAGGTTTCTTTTTTGTGGGTAAAAAAGATGGCGGGCTTCGTCCATGCATTGATTACAGGGGGTTGAACGAGATCACGGTTCGCAACCGATACCCGTTGCCCTTGTTGGATTCAGTGTTCACTCCCTTGCATGGAGCCAAAATCTTCACCAAGCTGGATCTTAGAAATGCGTATCATTTGGTTCGGATTCGGAAGGGAGACGAATGGAAGACGGCATTTAACACCCCCTTAGGTCATTTTGAGTACCTGGTCATGCCGTTCGGTCTCACTAATGCTCCCGCGACTTTTCAAGCGTTGGTAAACGATGTCTTGCGGGACTTCCTGCACCGGTTCGTCTTCGTATATCTAGACGATATACTCATCTTTTCCCCGGATCCTGAGACTCATGTCCGGCATGTCCGTCAGGTTCTGCAGCGGTTGTTGGAGAACCGTCTGTTTGTGAAGGGCGAGAAGTGTGAGTTCCACCGCACTTCTTTGTCCTTCCTGGGGTTTATCATCTCCTCCAACTCCGTCGCCCCGGACCCGGCCAAGGTTGCGGCGGTGAGAGATTGGCCCCAACCAACAAGCCGTAGGAAGCTGCAACAGTTCCTTGGTTTTGCTAATTTCTATAGGAGGTTCATTAAGGGCTACAGTCAGGTAGTTAGCCCCCTGACAGCCCTGACCTCTCCCAAAGTTCCCTTCACCTGGTCGGACCGGTGCGAGGCCGCGTTCAAGGAGTTGAAACGGCGCTTCTCGTCTGCACCAGTTCTGGTGCAGCCCGATCCTAGCCGCCAGTTAGTGGTTGAAGTGGACGCCTCGGACTCAGGGATAGGAGCGGTGCTCTCCCAGAGCGGGAAGACCGATAAGGTCCTTCACCCGTGTGCCTATTTTTCTCGCAGGTTGACCCCCGCTGAACGGAATTATGACGTCGGCAATCGGGAACTCCTTGCTGTGAAAGAGGCCCTCGAAGAGTGGAGACATCTGTTGGAGGGAACAGCCGTGCCATTCACGGTTTTCACTGACCATCGGAACCTGGAGTACATCAGAACCGCCAAGCGTCTGAACCCCAGGCAAGCCCGCTGGTCACTGTTCTTTGGCCGTTTTGACTTCCGGATTACCTACCGCCCCGGGACCAAGAATCAGAGATCGGATGCGTTGTCCCGGGTGCACGAAGATGAGGTCAAAACGGAACCGTCGGATCCCCCGGATCCCATCATCCCGGAGTCCGCTATCGTGGCCGCCCTCACCTGGGACGTGGAGAAGACCGTCCGGGAGGCCCTGACCCGTGTCCCGGACCCCGGAAACGGACCAAAAAACAGACTGTACGTCCCACCAGAAGCTAGGGCCGCAGTCCTGGACTTCTGTCACGGTTCTAAGCTCTCCTGTCACCCAGGGGTGCGAAGGACCGTGGCAGTCGTCCGGCAACGCTTCTGGTGGGCATCCCTGGAGACCGACGTCCGGGACTACGTCCAGGCCTGTACCACCTGCGCCAGGGGCAAGGCCGATCATAGAAAGACCTCAGGGCAACTACAGCCATTGCCTGTGCCTCATCGCCCCTGGTCCCACATCGGCCTGGATTTCGTCACGGGTCTCCCGCCGTCCCAGGGAAACACTGTCATCTTCACGATAGTGGACCGTTTCTCCAAGGCGGCCCACTTCGTGGCCCTCCCGAAGCTCCCTACGGCCCAGGAGACAGCGGACCTCCTGGTCCACCACATCGTCCGTCTGCATGGCATACCATCAGACATCGTCTCCGATCGCGGTCCCCAGTTCACCTCGCATGTCTGGAGGAGCTTCTGCCGGGAACTGGGGGCCACGGTCAGCCTCTCGTCTGGGTACCATCCCCAGACCAACGGGCAGGCAGAGCGGGCGAATCAAGAACTGGAGCAGACACTTCGCTGTGTGACAGCCACGCACCCGACGGCCTGGAGTACCCACCTGGCCTGGATCGAGTACGCCCACAACAGTCAAGTGTCATCAGCCACCGGCCTCTCCCCGTTTGAGGTGTGCTTGGGGTATCAGCCCCCCTTGTTTCCGGTGGTTGAGGGAGAGGTCGGTGTGCCCTCGGTCCAGGCCCACCTACGGAAGTGCCGTCGGGTGTGGCGGGCCGCCCGCTCTGCCTTGTTGCAGGCCCGGACGAGGGCGAAGAAACATGCAGACCGGCGACGAGCCCCGGCCCCCAAGTATCGTCCTGGGCAGGAGGTCTGGTTGTCCACCAAGGACATTCCCCTACAGGTTGACTCACCTAAACTGCAAGAACGATACATCGGACCGTATAAAATCCTCAAGGTCATCAACCCCGCCGCAGTGAGGCTCCAGCTTCCGGCCTCACTGCGGATCCATCCAGTTTTCCATGTTTCCCGGATCAAGCCTCTTCACACCTCACCCCTCTGCACCCCGGGTCCGGCACCGCCTCCTGCCCGGATCATCGACGGAGCACCGGCTTGGACTGTCCGCCGGCTCCTTGACGTCCGTCGGATGGGCCGGGGTTTTCAGTATCTGGTGGACTGGGAGGGGTACGGCCCCGAGGAGCGCTCCTGGGTGAAGAAGGGCTTCATCCTGGACCCGGCCCTCCTGGCCGACTTCTACCGACGCCATCCGGACAAGCCCGGTCGTGCGCCAGGAGGCGCCCGTTGAGGGGGGGGTCCTGTTGTGTGGGCCGCTGAAGAGGAGGTACTGCTGGCCCACCACCACCAGAGGGCGCCCTGCCTGGAGTGCGGGCTCCAGGCACCAGAGGGCGCTACCGCATCATGGGAGTAATCTGGGTGACAGCTGTCACCCATCACCAAACACAGCTGTTTCTACTCAGCACCGAGGTATATCAGGAGGACGGCGTCTCCACCTCAGTGCCGAGATATCGCCTAAGACCAAGGTAACATTCTCTGCAGCATATTCTGTGATTGACAAACTTGTTAAACCTTTCAGGACTGGTGACTACTGAGACCCTCCTTCTTTGGATAAGTACTCACCTTCCTGCTGAACTTTGCCAAGAGGTGGAGGCGGCTTCTCCCCTCTCTGTACTGGGTGCGTTCATCCACTCCTGTGTGTTCTTGCTCTCTCCTGCCAGCAGTACCGGATCCGACGAGCGGAGGCAGTGGCCACCTGGGAATTCGGGACTTGGCGGTTCCAGTATTTCCAGGGTTCGGTGGCAGTGGAGATCTGGGTGGTTCCGGTTCGACTGAGACGGACGTCTCCTATCTTCGAGCCTGCCCACACGACACCAGCGGATTCGACCCTAAACATTGTGTTTGTTATACTACTCGTGCTTGTTTCAGTAGTAAATCTTGTTTTTTACTTCCTCCATTGTCCATTCATTGCGCCCCCTGTTGTGGGTCCGTGTTCCTACACTTTCACAACACATCTCTGTACTTGTTCTGTTAGACCTCAGTGCTGCTTTTGATACTGTTGACCATAAAATTTTATTACAGAGATTAGAGCATGCCATAGGTATTAAAGGCACTGCGCTGCGGTGGTTTGAATCATATTTATCTAATAGATTACAATTTGTTCATGTAAATGGGGAATCTTCTTCACAGACTAAGGTTAATTATGGAGTTCCACAAGGTTCTGTGCTAGGACCAATTTTATTCACTTTATACATGCTTCCCTTAGGCAGTATTATTAGACAGCATTGCTTAAATTTTCATTGTTACGCAGATGATACCCAGCTTTATCTATCCATGTTGGGAAAGTGTAATGACACGGACCCACAACAGGAGGCGTAAGTGAACGGACAATAGATGAGTCAAAAATACAACACTTTACTGTTGTGAAATGTGCACAATGAAATACAGACAAATGCAGAATTTGGTTCACAATCAAAATATACAAAGTGACGTGTGGGTAGGCTCGAGGATAGGAGACTTCCGTCCCGAGTAGAACCGGATCCCACACGATTTCCACTACCACCGAACCCGAAGGATACTGGAGCCGCCTAGTCCTGAGTCCCCAGGTGGTCACCGTCTCCGACTGTCGGATCTGGTACTGCTGGCAGGAAGCAGAAGACAGAAGTAATGAGTGTATGGAAAACACACCCAGTAAACAGTCAGCAAGTTTTTTTGTATTAGTCGGGTGGGAAAGACACCTCCACCTCCTGTACACAGTTTATGCAGAGTCTGTAATCCTACTTATTGAAGTTCGGAGTGAGGAGTGAAGTGCGTCACTCCTCCACCATCCGCGAACCCAGCCTCCAGCTGAAAATAGCGATCCAGACACCTGCAAATAGTTCAATACACACGAAAACAGGTAACATGCAACAACACAACAATGGCTGAGAATTTACTGTGAAGGTAGATGATATCTCCACGACGAGGTTGAGATGTTGTCCGGCTTTTGTGTGTGTGGGTGATGACCAGGTGATTGGTGACAGCTGTCATAGTTGATGAGTGACAGCTGTCACCCCGGCTGTTCCTGTGAGGCGGCAACGCCCTCTCGTGCCTGAAGCCCGCACTTCAGGCAGGGCGCCCTCTGGTGGTGGTGGGCCAGCAGTACCTCCTCTTCAGCGGCCCACACAACAGGACCCCCCCCCCCCCCAACGGGCGCCTCCTGGGGCCTGACCAGGCTTGTCCGGGTGTCGCCGGTAGAAATCGGCCAGGAGGGTCGGAACCAGGATGAAGCTCCTCTTCACCCAGGAGCGTTCTTCGGGTCCATAACCTTCCCAGTCCACCAAGTACTGGAAACCCCGGCCCTTCCGGCGGACGTCCAGGAGCCGACGCACAGTCCAAGCCGGCTCCCTGTCGATGATCCGGGCAGGAGGCGGCGGCGGTCTGGGAGCACAGAGGGGTGAGGTGTGGTGTGGCTTGATCCGGGAAACATGAAAAAGCGGGTGGACCCGCAGTGAAGCTGGGAGCTGGAGCTTCACTGCGGCCGGACTGACGACTTTGAGGATCTTGAATGGACCGATATACCTGTCCTTTAGTTTGGGTGAGTCCACTTGGAGGGGGATGTCCTTCGTAAAAAGCCACACCTCCTGCCAAGGCTGGTATGCAGGGGCCAGGGAACGCTGGCGGTCTGCATGGGCCTTAGCCCTCGTCTGGGCCTTCAACAAGGCAGAACGGGCGGTGCGCCACACCCGACGGCACCTCTGCAGGTGGGCCTGGACCAAGGGCACACCGACCTCTCCCTCCACCACAGGAAACAATGGAGGCTGGTACCCCAGACATACCTCAAACGGGGAGACGCCGGTGGCAGAGGACACCTGGCTGTTATGCGCATACTCGATCCAGGCCAGAAGTTCACACCAGGCCGTCGGGTGCGCAGACGTCACACAGCGCAGGGCTTGCTCCAATTCCTGGTTGGTCCGTTCTGCCTGTCTGTTGGTCTACGGGTGATACCTGACTCTTGCTTGCCTCTACTGGTGGTTGGCTCTCACTGCGGTATTGTATCACTTCCTGTTCCGGAGCACAGCGGTGTTTTTCTGTATCTGTTAGCTGTTTAATCTGCACAGTTAGATTGATCTAGTTATCTAGATTACGATTTGTTTCCCAGTGTAATCTTTACGTGCCTTAACTAAAGCACTCCTTCTGCTGAATCACCTCTAAATTATTTACACATTATTCACTTTGCGTGTTTTTAGGAATCCTCTAGCTTGGGGGGGACTTTTACCTCCTTGTTAGCATTCAAACCGGGGGTGAACCGAGGATCCTAAACACTCCCGGTGGCATGTTTCGCTCCACTGAGCCACAACCCCCGACAGCCAATCAATCCGGGGATTGTGTTTGATCATCCATGCGAAGCCCAAAATCACGCGGGAGGTAGAAGGAGTCACATAAAACTCAATCTCCTCCCGATGATTCCCAGACACTACCAAAGTTACTGGCAGTGTCTTGTGTGTGATAAAAGGGAGAAGGGTGCCATCTAGGGCCCGCACCTTCAATGGTGAAGGGAGCGCCACTAGAGGGAGCCCTACTTCCCTTGCCCATCTGCTGTCCAGCAGATTCCCTTCTGACCCCGTGTCCACCAGTGCTGGGGCCTGAAGGGTTAGATCCCCACTCAGGATCGTAACTGGGAGACGTGCAAATATGCGGGTATGTTCCAAGTGAATGTTATGACCCACCCTTAGCCCAGTCTCTAAAGGCGAGTGTTGTCGCTTTGGCCGTTTGGGGCAGTTTCTCTGTATATGCTCTTTTGAGCTGCAGAGAAAACACTCCCCATGGGCCAGCCTCCTCATTCTGTCATCTGATCTCCTTTTGGCCCTGCTCGTCTCCCTAACAACGTCAGCAGGGGGAGCTGTTGCCACATGGAGTGCTGAGGCTGTGGAGAGTGGGGAAGGCGGAACCTTTTCGGACCCGGAAGGGAGAGGGACGGCGCGTGCCCGGCCACGTCCTTCGTCTTGCTCCCGACGGCGTTGTTCTAACCAATTGTCTAATCGTATGACTAGATCAATAAGCCCATCCAAATCCCGTGGCTCATCCTTAGCCACCAGATGCTCCTTTAGGACCAGAGACAGTCCGTTTACAAAGGCGACGTAGAGTGCAATGTTATTCCAGCCGGACCTCGCAGCCGCGATGCGGAAGTCGACTGCATACTCGGCTGCACTCTGACGCCCCTGTCTCAGAGACAGCAGCACCATTGAAGCGGTCTTGCCTCTATGTGGGTGATCGAACACCAGTCTGAACTCCCTCACAAACTCAGTATACACCGTTAGGAGCCGTGCATTCTGCTCCCAAAGCGCCGTAGCCCAGGCGCGTGCCTCACCTCGAAGCAAATTAATTACATAAGCCACCCGACTGAAGTCTGATGCATACATCATGGGACGCTGTGCAAAGACGAGCGAACACTGCATTAAGAAGTCTGCGCGCGTCTCTACACAACCTCCGTACGGTTCCGGGGGACTTATGTATGCTTCAGGCACGGTGGGGGGGTTCGTTGAATGACCAGTGGAATGTCTATATTCGGCACCAGGACAGAAGGAGGAGAAGCTGCAGCCACGCCCTGTGCATGCGCTTCCACCTCCGCGGTAAGAGCCTCCATCCTGCGATTGAGTATATTGCTCTGCTCGGTCACTACGTCCATCCGAGCAGCGAAGGTGGTTAAGATGCGCTGCAACTCACCTAACACGCCTCCTGCTGGCGCCTGTGCACCCTGCTCTTCCATTGGCTGTTCAACAGATGGTTGACGCCCCTCGGAATCCATGACGTTGGCCGAGATATCCTGTTGGGAAAGTGTAATGACACGGACCCACAACAGGGGGCGTAAATGAACGGACAATAGATGAGTCAAAAATACAACACTTTACTGTTGTGAAATGTGCACAACAAAATACAGACAAATGCAGAATTTGGTGTTGGGAAAGTGTCGTAACACGGACCCACAACAGGGGGCGCAAATGAACGGACAATGGATAAGAAAAGGAGTAACAATTTAATGTTGTGAAAGTACACAACGGAATACAAACAGAAATAATGGGTGCCAATTGTACACAAGAGGACTGTGGGCAGGCTCGAAGATAGGAGACCTCTGATGATCGAAGAGCCGGAGCCCACACCGCTTCCACCACCAACGGCCTGAAGAACACCGGAGTCCCCAGGTGGTCTCTGTCCTCCGTTGTCGGCCCTGGTACTGCTGGCAGACAAGAAACAGAAGGCGGTGAGTGTGAGTCCTCACACCCAGCAACCTTTACACTCAATTCCTCCGGGAGGGAAAGCCTCCACCTCCAGATACGTTTTCTCTCGTGCAGCTCCTGTTTGTCCCTCTTCTGGATCTCCACAGGAATGCGGCTGCACACAGAACAATGTTAGACAACAATAATCACAGCAGAGAAGATTACCTCTAGTGGTAGATGATTTCTCGGCGAGGAGGTGGAGTAATGATCCAGCTTTTGTAGAGCTGCAGGTGATTGGTGACAGCTGGTGTAAATGAGTGACAGCTGTCACTCTCTGTCTCGGCGCCCTCTCATGCTTGAAGCCCGCACTCCAAGCAGGGCGCCGACTGGTGGTGGTGGGCCAGCAGTACCTCCTCTTCAGCGGCCCACACAACATTTGGTTCACAATCAAAATATACAAAGTGACGTGTGGGTAGGCTCGAGGATAGGAGACGTCCGTTCCGAGTAGAACCGGATCCCACACGATTTCCACTGCCACCGAACCCGAAGGATACTGGAGCCGCCAAGTCCTGAGTCCCCAGGTGGTCACCGTCTCCGACTGTCGGATCTGGTACTGCTGGCAGGAAGCAGAAGACAGAAGTAATGAGTGTGTGGAAAACACACCCAGTAAACAGTAAGCAAGTTCTTTTGTATTAGTCGGGTGGGAAAGACACCTCCACCTCCTATACACAGTTTATGCAGAGTCTGTAATCCTACTTATTGAAGTTCGGAGTGAGGAGTGAAGTGCGTCACTCCTCCACCATCCGCGAACCCAGCCTCCAGCTGAAAATAGCGATCCAGACACCTGCAAATAGTTCAATACACACGAAAACACGTAACATGCGACAACACAACAACGGCTGAGAATTTACCGTGAAGGTAGATGATATCTCGGCGACGAGGTGGAGATGTCGTCTGTCTTTTGTGTGTGTGGGTGATGACCAGGTGATTGGTGACAGCTGTCATAGTTGATGAGTGACAGCTGTCACCCCGGCTGTTCCTGTGAGGCGGCAGCGCCCTCTCGTGCCTGAAGCCCGCACTTCAGGCAGGGCGCCCTCTGGTGGTGGTGAGCCAGCAGTACCTCCTCTTCAGTGGCTCATACAACAGGACACACACCAATTAGCTAAACTGCAGGATTGTCTTACAGACATAAAGACATGGATGACCTCTAATTTCGTGCTTTTAAACTCAGATAAAACTGAAGTTATTGTACTTGGCCCCACAAATCTTAGAAACATGGTGTCTAACCAGATCCTTACTCTGGATGGCATTACCCTGACCTCTAGTAATACTGTGAGAAATCTTAGAGTCATTTTTGATCAGGATATGTCATTCAATGCGCATATTAAACAAATATGCAGGACTGCTTTTTTGCATTTGCGCAATATCTCTAAAATTAGAAAGGTCTTGTCTCAGAGTGATGCTGAAAAACTAATTCATGCATTTATTTCCTCTAGGCTGGACTATTGTAATTCCTTATTATCAGGTTGTCCTAAAAGTTCCCTGAAAAGCCTTCAGTTAATTCAAAATGCTGCAGCTAGAGTACTGACAGGGACTAGAAGGAGAGAGCATATCTCACCCATATTGGCCTCTCTTCATTGGCTTCCTGTTAATTCTAGAATAGAATTTAAAATTCTTCTTCTTACTTATAAGGTTTTGAATAATCTGGTCCCATCTTATCTTAGGGACCTCATAGTACCATATCAACCCCAATAGAGCGCTTTGCTCTCAGACTGCAGGCTTACTTGTAGTTCCTAGGGTTTGTAAGAGTAGAATGGGAGGCAGAGCCTTCAGCTTTCAGGCTCCTCTCCTCTGGAACCAGTTCCCAATTCGGATCAGGCAGACAGACACCCTCTCTACTTTTAAGATTAGGCTTAAAACTTTCCTTTTTGCTAAAGCTTATAGTTAGGGCTGGATCAGGTGACCCTGAACCATCCCTTAGTTATGCTGCTATAGACTTAGACTGCTGGGGGGTTCCCATGATGCACTGAGTGTTTCTTTCTCTTTTTCCTCTGTATGCACCACTCTGCATTTAATCATTAGTGATTGATCTCTGCTCCCCTCCACAGCATATCTTTTTCCTTGTTCTCTCCCTCAGCCCCAACCAGTCCCAGCAGAAGACTCCCCCTCCCTGAGCCTGGTTCTGCTGGAGGTTTCTTCTTGTTAAAAGGGAGTTTTTCCTTCCCACTGTCGCCAAGTGTTTGCTCACAGGGGGTCGTTTTGACCGTTGGGGTTTTTCCGTAATTATTGTATGGCTTTGCCTTACAATATAAAGCGCCTTGGGGCAACTGTTTGTTGTGATTTGGCACTATATAAATAAAATTGATTTGATCTGATTTGATTTCAGCTGCTGGTGTGCGCAAATAGTTGTAGCAACAAGTGTATGAGGCATTGGGAGGCAACTACAACTATACATGTATTGCATACAATTCCTGCTTCATGCACACTTCATGCGCAGTTCGATTACATTCATATTATGTGTGAAGGGGCCCTTAGCTGTGTTTCCATCCAACTAGTCGCAACTCTTAAGTGAATTTTCATTAATGCGGAAAAAGGAAGAGTGCATTTGTGCACATTCAATTCTGTCCACATGTTCTGCGTGTTTGTTCCACAATTCGCTGGAATTGAGAACCATCATTTCATGCTTCAGTCATTTGTGGTGTCTGTATTTCACAAAGTAAGTCCTACTGTTTTTAGGACTTTTTGTGAACAATTTAGTGTTTGTTTTAATTCCTTCCACGGATATCAGAAGAAGTGAACAAAGAAGGAATGGTTGGTCAAGGCTCTGAATGTGGTCAAAGCCCACCCATGGGCTGTGGACCTCCAGCCAGAGCTTTCTTCAGTAGAGAAGGTGTTACACAGGGATAAACCTCCAGACTGGGCACAAGACTCCCTGGCATATTTTATTGGACTCCATTGCCGGGCATCCGCCATGCCTCAGGAGCCTTCTGCCACACCGATTGTCTCTTCGACTCCTCTTGCCACGACCAAGCTCACTCCCCAGTGGACAACACCAGCTGCCAATGGCGACACAGGCAGGGCCCCACGGAAAGGGAAGAAGAATCGTGCCAAGACCGTCGATAGAGAACTTAGTAGTTTGGATGAGGAGGTTGAGAACATTCACTCCAGTCACACTGAATTCTCAGGGGTACATCCAGGACCAGTCTCGGAAGTGGTGATGGGAGAGCGAGCTGCCTCCTCCCTTGAGAACACCCTTACTACTATGGCTCTCATCCAGTTACAGCCTTTCATATCTTTAGCCCAGATCTTTTTTTTTCAGTAGATCTGGCTGCTCTGAGTGCCCACCTCTCAGCTTTACAGAAGCAATTATTTCAGCTCCAGAGCTCTTCCACAACTCCAGCTCCTTCCACTGTTTCTGCTTTCATCTCCTTGAACAGCACAACTTTCAGCCTCCTAAAACCCCTTGTCAATTCAGCACCAGTCCACCAGCCACCTACACAATCGGTGAACTGAAGCAGTCGCCGAGCCATTGCCAGCGAGGAGCTGCCTGATCTCTTGTCTGATCCTTCTCCAGACTCCAGGGTGGGGGGTGATAGACTAACCAACTTTGAGAATTTTTTTGTCACATGACAATCCCTGCAGCGTGGGGCATTTGGGCCCTGTTGACGTCACTGAGGGGGACTTTCTTCCAGTCCCTGGTGACACCACAGACGAGTTACCTGCCTCAGCTTCAGAGGTCACTTCTGAAGAAACAGCACTCACTTCCTGCCCCAGACAGCTTCCAGGAGGAGCTGTCAGGCCTTACAATTGAGTCGTCCTTTGACTGCAGGGTGGAGGTAGGGCTTGATAACGGTTGTGCCAATTCTTACAGTTCTGAGGAAGCTGGGGCCGTCTGTCTGAGTCCTGGTGACATTATAGGTGGGTCGAGTATCTCTGCTCTCAACAATGGGGCTCAGGAGATGGCAGCACCTTGCAACATCACCAAAGTTGGGCTGGATGTCCTCACTCACAAAGATGATGCCGGTACAAGTGGGGTCGGACTCGATAAATTCTGTGCCTCCTTTTGCACATCTGAGGAGGCTGTCCGTCTGGGTACTGAAGGCATTGTTAAGGAGTCTAAGATTTTGGTTCCCAGGGATGCGACCCAGGAGATGGCAGCCTCTGCACCAGACTGTGTTGGTGAAATGGAGCTGAACACCCCCACTCCCAAGGACTGTGGTAAAGAGGGGCTGATGTCCCTGTCTCAGCCCCAGTGGAGAACTCCAGTCAGTTGGGATTCCAGCCATCAGTTGACACAGATTCGGGTAAACAGTATCACCAGTTGTTTCGGTACCAGTGTCTGACGGTTGTCTTGAAAATGTAAATTTATCTCGGGGTCTTGATGACAATGCAGGCTTTTCTCCCAGTTGTAATGACGAGGTAAATTTAACTCAGGATTTTCAAATCAGTCCAACTGTTGTGTGGGCCGCCAGAAGAGGAGGTACTGCTGGCTCACCACCAAAGGGCGCCCTGCCTGAAGTGCGGGCTTCAGGCACGAGAGGGCGCTGCCGCCATGGACACAGCCGGGGGTGACAGCTGTCGCTCATTACCTCTTGACAGCTGTCACCCATCTACTCAACATCATCTCACTCCATAAAGACCAGACGTCATCTCCACCTCGTTGCCGAGATATCATACTTCATTGGAGGTAATATCCTCAGCCATTTGTGTTTCTAATAAGCTGTATATTGTGAGTGTTTGCAGGAGTACTGGTCCCTCTTCTTGTGGAGGCTGAGTGAGTGCAGGACGGCACTCTTTTCCTCTGAGGGATCACTGTAAATACCTCAGCATTCTGAGTGAGAGGTGGAGGTGGCATTCCCACCGTTGTTGTTACTGGGTGTACACACACCCACACTTGACTGTCTTTGTTCTTCGCCAGCAGTACCAGATCCGACAGTCGGGGACGGTGATCACCTGGGAATTCGGGACTTGGCGGCTCCAGTATTCACCAGGTTCTGGGGCGGCGGAAATCGTGTGGTTCCGGCTCTTCTTAGGACAGACGTCTTCTATCCTCGAGCCTGCCCACACGTCACCTTTGTGTATTGACTGTTATGATATTCTGAGATTGTCTGTATGTTCGTTGTGCACATTCACAACATTAAATTGTTATATTTTGGCTCATCTATTGACCGTTCATTTGCGCCCCCTGTTGTGGGTCCGTGTCACTACACTTTCCCAACAGGATATCTCGGCCAGCGTCATGGACTCCGAGGGGCGTCACCCGGCTGTTGAACGACCAATGGGAGAGCAGGGAGCGCAGGCGTCTGCAGGAGACGTGATTGGTGAGCTGCAGCACATTCTCACCGCCTTTACGGCTCGGTTGGATCAAATGACTGAGCAAAACATCCTCCTGAACCGCAGGGTGGAGGCTCTCTCCACACAGATGGCGGCGAGCGCTCAGGGCGCTGCTGCAGCTCATCCTCCTGCCGACCCTGTGCAGGATATAAACGTTCCAGTGGTGGTTCAACAACCCCTCCCACCATCCCCTGAAGCATACATAAGCCCTCCTGAGCCGTACGGAGGTTGTGTGGAGACGTGCGCGGATTTTCTTATGCAGTGTTCGCTCGTCTTCGCACAACGTCCCGTCATGTACGCGTCAGATGCTAGTAAAATAGCTTATGTGATTGCTCTGCTTCGGGGTAAAGCACGCGCCTGGGCTACGGCGCTCTGGGAACAGAACTCACGGTTGTTATCAGCATACACTGGGTTTGTGGGGGAGTTCAGAACAGTGTTTGATCACCCTAACAGAGGAGAGCCTGCTTCAACCGTGCTGCTGTCAATGAGACAGGGACGCGAGAGCGCAGCCGCTTATGCAGTCAACTTCCGCATCGCGGCTGCGAGGTCCGGCTGGAATAACGTTGCGCTCCGCGCCGCCTTCATAAACGGACTGTCATTGGTTCTGAAGGAGCAGCTGGTAGCTAAGGAGGAACTGCGGGATTTAGATGGACTTATCGATCTCGTTATACGGTTAGACAATCGGTTGGAGGAACGCCGTCGGGAGCGAGACGAAGGACGTGACCGGATGCCTTGTCCCGGGTACATGAAGAGGAGGTCAAAACTGCACTGTCGGATCCACCGGAGCCCATCCTGCCTGAGTTCACTATCGTGGCCACCCTCACCTGGGACGTGGAGAAGACCGTCCGGGAGGCCCTGGCACGGAGCCCGGACCCAGGTCCGAAGAACCATCTGTACGTCCCACCAGAGGCCAGAGCTGCAGTCTTGGACTTCTGTCACGGTTCCAAGCTCTCCTGTCATCCAGGGGTGCGAAGGACCGTGGCAGTTGTACGGCAGCGCTTCTGGTGGGCATCTATGGAGGCAGACGTCCGGGAATATATCCAGGCCTGCACCACCTGTGCCAGGGGCAAGGCAGTACACACAAAGGCCCAAGGACTCCTCCAGCCGCTGCTGGTGCCTCATCGCCCCTGGTCCCACATCGGCCTGGATTTCGTCACGGGCCTCCCGCCGTCCCAGGGCAACACCACCATCTTCACAATAGTGGACCATTTCTCCAAGGCGGCCCACTTCGTGGCCCTCCCGAAGCTCCCAACAGCCCAGGAGACAGCAGACCTCCTGGTCCACCACATTGTCCGTCTGCATGGGATACCCTCCGACATCGTCTCAGATCGTGGTCCCCAGTTCTCCTCACACGTCTGGAGGAGCTTCTGCAGGGAACTGGGGGCCACCGTGAGCCTCTCGTCCGGGTACCATCCACAGACGAACGGACAGGCAGAGCGGGTCAACCAGGAACTGGAACAGACCCTCCGCTGCGTCACATCCGTGCACCCGACGGCCTGGAGTAACCATCTGGCCTGGATCGAGTATGCGCATAACAGCCAGGTGTCTTCGGCCACCGGCCTCTCCCCATTTGAGGTGTGTTTGGGGTATCAGCCCCCGTTGTTTCCCGTGGTGGAGGGAGAGGTCGGTGTGCCCTCGGTCCAGGCCCACCTGCGGAAGTGCCGTCGGGTGTGGCGCTCCGCCCGCTCTGCCTTGTTGAAGGCCCGCACGAGGGCGAAGACCCATGCAGACCGCCGGCGATCCCCGGCCCCTGCTTACCAGCCCGGGCAGGAGGTGTGGCTTTCCACGAAGGACATCCCCCTCCAGGTGGACTCCCCGAAACTCCAGGACAGGTACATTGGCCCCTTCAAGATCCTCAAAGTCGTCAGTCCTGCCGCAGTGAAGCTCCAACTCCCGGCTTCACTGCGGATCCATCCGGTTTTCCACGTGTCACGTCTCAAACCTCATCACACCTCACTCCTCTGTGCTCCCGGACCGGCGCCCCCTCCTGCTCGGATCATCGACGGGGGGCCGGCTTGGACGGTGCGCCGGCTCCTGGACGTCCGTCGGATGGGTCGGGGGTTCCAGTACTTGGTGGACTGGGAGGGGTATGGACCCGAAGAACGCTCCTGGGTGAAGAGGAGCTTCATCCTGGATCCGGCCCTCCTGGCCGACTTCTACCGCCGACACCCCGACAAACCTGGTCGGGCACCAGGAGGCGCCCGTTGAGGGGGGGGTCCTGTTGTGTGGGCTGCCAGAAGAGGAGGTACTGCTGGCCCACCACCAGAGGGCGCCCTGCCTGAAGTGCGGGTTTCAGGCACGAGAGGGCGCTGCCGCCATGGACACAGCCGAGGGTGACAGCTGTCGCTCATTACCTCTTGACAGCTGTCACCCATCTACTCAACATCATCTCACTCCATAAAGACCAGACGTCATCTCCACCTCATTGCCGAGATATCATACTTCATTGGAGGTAATATCCTCAGCCATTTGTGTTTCTAATAAGCTGTATATTGTGAGTGTTTGCAGGAGTACTGGTCCCTCTTCTTGTGGAGGCTGAGTGAGTGCAGGACGGCACTCTTTTCCTCTGAGGGATCACTGTAAATACACCCACACTTGACTGTCTTTGTTCTTCGCCAGCAGTACCAGATCCGACAGTCGGGGACGGTGATCACCTGGGAATTCGGGACTTGGCGGCTCCAGTATTCACCAGGTTCTGGGGCGGCGGAAATCGTGTGGTTCCGGCTCTTCTTAGGACAGACGTCTTCTATCCTCGAGCCTGCCCACACGTCACCTTTGTGTATTGACTGTTATGATATTCTGAGATTGTCTGTATGTTCGTTGTGCACATTCACAACATTAAATTGTTATATTTTGGCTCATCTATTGACCGTTCATTTGCGCCCCCTGTTGTGGGTCCGTGTCACTACACTTTCCCAACACCAACACTGTCTCATAGGTCCTCCAGATCCAGAGGTGGGAAGAGTTTTACATCCCCTGGTTCCCAGAGCAGTTTTGGGTGTTTGTCTCCTTCCCAGACCAGTCCTGGTTTATTACCCCCTGGTTTCCAGACTAGTGCCACGTTTATGTCTCCCAGGTTCCAGACTGGTCTCAGTCTTCAGACTGATGCACCTCCATGTGGAAGGCCTTTCGTGCCCGGGTGTACTCCTGGTTTTCCATTCTCTGGTTTCCAGCACCGTCATGGTTTTTTGTCATCTGGTTTCCAAACCAGTCCTGTGTTTCCACTTCCTGGGTTTTTGTCCCCTGGTTTCCTGACCATCCCTGTGTCCTTGTCTCCTGGTTTCCAGACCAGTCCTATGTCTCAGTCCCCTGCTCTCCTTACAAGTCCCAGTTTTCAAACCGATATGCCCCTGTTTGGCCGGCCTTTCCGGCCGGGACGTACTTCATTTAGTTTGTCTCCCGGGCATGTTCAAATTGGTTTGCCCCCTGGGGTACAGGCTAGTTTACCACTGTTTGGCGGGCCTTTCCTACCAGGGTGTCAGTTCATCTTGTCTGTTCCTAGTTTTCAGTCTGGGTTACCCCTGTTAGGTAAGCCTTTCTTGCTTTGGCAACAGGCCAGCCCACTGTTTCCTAGTTTCCAGCACACTCACGTTTGTTTCATGGGCATTTCCTGCCTTAAGGTAATGCAGGGTTGCCGTCCCCCGGCCTTTTGTGCACTTCTCCCCGGCTTGGTGGGCTTTCCTCCATGGGTCCATCCCCAGTTGCAAGCCTAACAAGGTAGTTTAAGACCCTGAAATGACCTGGAACTTTCTTTTCCTGGCCTTGAAAAAAATGTTCATCTTTGTAACAAGGGTTGAGTCTCCTCCCTGCCGTGATCTGCTGCCACCTGCAGGGCCTGAGGCTGATCTCATGCTATTTGCTTTCTTCACAGCCCCTAAAAAAAAAAAAGGTCTGAGGAAGGGAAGTCTGCCCGAAACGTCACGTCTTTATTATTATTATTATTAAAGCTTTTTTGCATGTGAGGGCTGTGGTGGTGCGGATCATTCTATTTCCATTTTGTAACAAAACCTGGCGAGCGAAGCAGAGTAAATTAAAGTGATGCGTGTGTGTGTGAGAGAGAAAGAGAAATAAATTCAAATGAACAATCCAAATTTGTTTCTTTACTAAATTATAAAATTAATTCATTTATACATTTATCTATATGCCATAGCATATGTCTTTGTTAAAGAGCATAAGACAAAGTCTTTCAATCAATCAATCAATCAATTTTTTTATATAGCGCCAAATCACAACAAACAGTTGCCCCAAGGTGCTTTATATTGTAAGGCAAGGCCATACAATAATTATGTAAAACCCCAACGGTCAAAACGACCCCCTTTGAGCAAGCACTTGGCTACAGTGGGAAGGAAAAACTCCCTTTTAACAGGAAGAAACCTCCAGCAGAACCAGGCTCAGGGAGGGGCAGTCTTCTGCTGGGACTGGTTGGGGCTGAGGGAGAGAACCAGGAAAAAGACATGCTGTGGAGGGGAGCAGAGATCGATCACTAATGATTAAATGCAGAGTGGTGCATACAGAGCAAAAAGAGAAAGAAACAGTGCATCATGGGAACCCCCCAGCAGTCTACGTCTATAGCAGCATAACTAAGGGATGGTTCAGGGTCACCTGATCCAGCCCTAACTATAAGCTTTAGCAAAAAGGAAAGTTTTAAGCCTAATCTTAAAAGTAGAGAGGGTGTCTGTCTCCCTGATCTGAATTGGGAGCTGGTTCCACAGGAGAGGAGCCTGAAAGCTGAAGGCTCTGCCTCCCATTCTACTCTTACAAACCCTAGGAACTACAAGTAAGCCTGCAGTCTGAGAGCGAAGCGCTCTATTGGGGTGATATGGTACTACGAGGTCCCTAAGATAAGATGGGACCTGATTATTCAAAACCTTATAAGTAAGAAGAAGAATTTTAAATTCTATTCTAGAATTAACAGGAAGCCAATGAAGAGAGGCCAATATGGGTGAGATATGCTCTCTCCTTCTAGTCCCCGTCAGTACTCTAGCTGCAGCATTTTGAATTAACTGAAGGCTTTTTAGGGAACTTTTAGGACAACCTGATAATAATGAATTACAATAGTCCAGCCTAGAGGAAATAAATGCATGAATTAGTTTTTCAGCATCACTCTGAGACAAGACCTTTCTGATTTTAGAGATATTACGTAAATGCAAAAAAGCAGTCCTACATATTTGTTTAATATGCGCTTTGAATGACATATCCTGATCAAAAATGACTCCAAGATTTCACAGTATTACTAGAGGTCAGGGTAATGCCATCCACAGTAAGGATCTGGTTAGACACCATGTTTCTAAGATTTGTGGGGCCAAGTACAATAACTTCAGTTTTATCTGAGTTTAAAAGCAGGAAATTAGAGGTCATCCATGTCTTTATGTCTGTAAGACAATCCTGCAGTTTAGCTAATTGGTGTGTGTCCTCTGGCTTCATGGATAGATAAAGCTGGGTATCATCTGCGTAACAATGAAAATTTAAGCAATACCGTCTAATAATACTGCCTAAGGGAAGCATGTATAAAGTGAATAAAATTGGTCCTAGCACAGAACCTTGTGGAACTCCATAATTAACTTTAGTCTGTGAAGAAGATTCCCCATTTACATGAACAAATTGTAATCTATTAGACAAATATGATTCAAACCACCGCAGCGCAGTGCCTTTAATACCTATGGCATGCTCTAATCTCTGTAATAAAATTTTATGGTCAACAGTATCAAAAGCAGCACTGAGGTCTAACAGAACAAGCACAGAGATGAGTCCACTGTCTGAGGCCATAAGAAGATCATTTGTAACCTTCACTAATGCTGTTTCTGTACTATGATGAATTCTAAAACCTGAATTCTAAAACCATTCCTCTGCAGATGATCAGTTAGCTGTTTTACATCTACCCTTTCAAGAATTTTTGAGAGAAAAGGAAGGTTGGAGATTGGCCTATAATTAGCTAAGATAGCTGGGTCAAGTGATGGCTTTTTAAGTAATGGTTTAATTACTGCCACCTTAAAAGCCTGTGGTACATAGCCAACTAACAAAGATAGATTGATCATATTTAAGATCGAAGCATTAAATAATGGTAGGGCTTCCTTGAGCAGCCTGGTAGGAATGGGGTCTAATAAACATGTTGATGGTTTGGATGAAGTAACTAATGAAAATAACTCAGACAGAACAATCGGAGAGAAAGAGTCTAACCAAATACCGGCATCACTGAAAGCAGCCAAAGATAACAATACGTCTTTGGGATGGTTATGAGTAATTTTTTCTCTAATAGTTAAAATTTTGTTAGCAAAGAAAGTCATGAAGTCATTACTAGTTAAAGTTAATGGAATACTCAGCTCAATAGAGCTCTGACTCTTTGTCAGCCTGGCTACAGTGCTGAAAAGAAACCTGGGGTTGTTCTTATTTTCTTCAATTAGTGATGAGTAGAAAGATGTCCTAGCTTTACGGAGGGCTTTTTTTATAGAGCAACAGACTCTTTTTCCAGGCTAAGTGAAGATCTTCTAAATTAGTGAGACGCCATTGTTGGGTATTTTCTCCTCCAAACATTCTTAAAACCTTTGATAAGACAAACAGAGTCAAGAAACACCAGTGAGACAGAAAGTCAAATTAATCACGCGCGGAGTGCGGCCAGGCTGTACACCAAGGCTACACTAAAGTCTGGCCTGTGCTCCCGCTCTTTTTATTAGAGATGCCCTCATTACATCATAAAACTTGTCCTAAGGGGGGGGGGGGGACAACGCGAGACAAGTTTCTTCCCGTAACATAAACACATACGTCAATAAGCGCAGCTGTAAGGACAAACAGTTTCTTTCTTTTACTCTTATCGTCGGAGGTCAGCACATCTCGTTCGTCTGTTGCAGTTATCAGCTGTTGTGCATCTGCCTGGAGTGTCCTGGTCTTCACACTAAGCATCACGTCACAACAGTCAAAACAACCTTCAGTTCTTTTACTCCCAGTTCAGCCTGACCCCGTCATGCTTCACTCCCAGTCGTTAGCGGCTACGAAAACAAGTTGTATAATAATAATAATAAGTACATCCAGCTCTTCATTCCCAGTTCAGATTGACCCCAGCATGCTAAAACAAGGTTGAATAACACATACATTCTCGGGGTTAGGTGCAAACAGCACAACACCGTTTTCATAAGAAAGAAGACGAAGGTACAAATGTTTAACAGTGATAACATATATATATATATATATATAAAATCCTTAACATTTCCCACCTGTTTATCGCCTGTTAAACATATAGTAGGCATCACCCAGCTTAGTTAGTTAGTTTATTAACTTAGTTTATTCTGTCCACGTTTTTATTAATTGAACACCACCAACAGATGGAAGATTCGAATCCAGCTGCTATTTGATCAACCAGTTTATACTCGTCAGGCACTCCTCTGGGGACTCCTATTGCGTCAATATATGTTGGATTTCCTACTCCTTTCCAATCTCTTTTTACTCTATGTCTGGCTATGCCTTTCTGCCAATCCTCAGGAATAAGAGAGGCTGCATATGTCGTAACGTCTTCAGGGGTCATGGGTAACAATAATGATATTAATGCACAATAACCTGACACATTTCGTGGCAGTCTGTCAAAGATTCTGTTATCACCACACCACCACCATACATCACTTCGGCTGACTGGTATAAATGAACCGTTTTTTCTGTATTATTCGACTACACCACTTGTCTTATTACTTTTTCAGCTAAAGCTTCATAGGCTAAGAGTGTGTTAACTCATCACGTCAACAGTTCAAGCTTGAACTGGAGTTGTGAGCTTTTCAATATCATCATAATTCTCAGTACAGTCATTATAGTTTTCTCCACTAAGGTCTGACTGTTTCAATGCTTGATATTTTGGCATAGTTTGTTGGAAGGCCAGATTACACTGTACAAATGTATTTGACACCATTTTGCCAACCATTGTTTTGATATAAGGGATCACACAACACATGCAAAGTCCAATCAGAATTAGGACTATAATAACTGGTGTCACCATTTTCAATAGTAACTGCCAACATGGTCCTGAAGTCAACCAGGACCAGGGATTCCACCGGTTCACGGCTAGGGTGTCTTTATGCATTGCATCACGAAGTTTATTCAGCTCTTCCAATGCGTCCTGCATATCCACTGAATGAATGGAGTCTGGGATGAAAGTACAGCATGTTGTGTTCAGCAGAACACAAACTCCTCCCTGTGAACCAGTAAGCAAGTCTAAAACCATGCGATTTTGCATCACCATGGTACGTAAAGCATCTATTTCAGTGTTTTGAGCTGCTACTATTTTTTTAGTTACATTCATGAACAGACCCAATCGATAATTCAGAGTTTCAATCATTAATGAATTTTTTCCCACTCCTATCCAGGGGAACAATGAATGTGCTATTTTATCTCCTACAGACCACAAGTTTTTGGTCCTTTAGTACATCCGAGCCCCACATGTGATCATGTCGTAACACATCTGGGTATATCAATCTCCTCCGTCTGGTGCTGCCATTCTTCTCTGTGGAGGTCCTACCACATATGTATGGTCAGTCACCTGGGTAGGTGCACACACACCACCCCAATTTGGTGGGAGACTCATGTACAGTCTGGAACCACAAAGCCAATAGATGTCATCATACACCGGAGTACCATTTACAGGTGGTAGCAAAAACTTACTAACATAAGCACATGATTCATCCGTTCCCCATGGACAGGAGCCTGTATAATTACATCCCCGTCCAATGTGATGAAGATAAGTACCATCCACATATTATGTTTTGGCTAGGCTTAAATTATTTGATAAAACATACCTTTGGGTACACAGACGTTTCTTAATTTTACCTACAGTTTTATTCCCTGTCCCGTAAAAGCAATTTGGGAATGGCCGTTGTGATGACAATTTAACGTGATGATATTTTTGCGTTTCCCTTCAGTCTAGTCAATGGAGCAGCACTTGGGCACGCTTGTACGTCCTCTGTTGAAATCCCTATCATATAAGTGGTTGCACTGAGGCAAGTGGTGTTAGAACTGCCCCCGAAATACAGTTTGATTATGCATCCGTATGATAAGACATTCTGTCACCCTAGCAGGGTACGGTTTAGCCGTCAGAGCTGGGTGTGTTGAGGATATAGGTATTTGCGAACAAACATAACAATTAGTAACGTAATTCC